>NC_133651.1:5401547-5701547 GCF_009905375.1 Apium graveolens
TACGATCTTAGAATTTCCATAACAGTACTCCTATATAGCGTGGTCTGATAATTTTCCTTAATCATCATCATTAGCAAAAGTTACTATTCATCCGTGTTTCAAAATTTTCCAAAAATTGGGGTTATTACAGTCTCCCCTCCTTAAAAAGATTCCGTCCCGGAATCAGATAGAAAATGAATAGGGATGCTCTCTTAGCATTGCACTTTCTAAGTCTCAAGTAAATTTTCCCACATTGTGGTTCTACCACCAAACTCTGCCTAGTTTGATAACCCTTCTCCTAAGCACTTGTTCCTTTTCGATCTATAACCCTTTCTGGTTGCTCCATATAGGTTACGTCTGGTTGCATGCCTATGCGCTCATGTGCCTCTATTTGTCTGGCATCCAAATTATACTTTCTTAACATTGATACGTGGAACACGTTATGAACTTGCTACAGGTTCGGGGGTAGGGCTAGCTCATATGCTAACTTCCCAATATGTCTTAATATCTCCAAGGGTCCAACACTTCGTGGGCTTAGCTTTTCTTTCTTTCCGAACCACATCCATCTTTTCCAAGGGAATACCTATAACAGCACTAGGTCCCCTACTTCCTATTCCTTGTCCTTTCGTGTCAATTCAACATACTTTTCATGTCCATCTTGGGCTACTACCAGCCGTCTTCTGATTAGATCTATTATATCCCTGGTCCTTTGGACCACTGCTGGTCTGAGCATCTTGCGCTCTGCAACTTCATCCTAACATAAGGGAGATCGACATTGTCTTCCCTCAAGGATCTCATAAGGCGACATCTCGATAATGACATATGATCTATTGTCGTAAGAAAACTCAATCCGTGTTAAGTGATCATTCCAAATTCTTTCAAGTCTATTGCACAGACTCTCATCATAACTTCTAGCATTATAGCTTTTGCTTCTCAATACTCCTTCTTTTTTGGTTCGTAAGCGTTACTATCTTCCGTACATAATACTATTCTAGATATACCTTTACTCGCTAGAGTTTTATAACCTTTTAATAACCATGTCAACCTTAGTATCACGAACGTGTTTCCATTCCGAATACCACCATAACTTTACTACTCCTTTTTCAGCTGTTTCTATTTTCCAAAGTTTGATCAATCATATAGAAGTAAAGGAATTTGTTGAGAGATCACTATGATCATGAACACTTGTTCTATTGCATAGTTAGTACAGAAGGTGGCCAGCCTTAAGTACTTGACAAGCAATTAAACAATAGATGGTATCCTATTAGGCTTCTATCACACAGATAGATAGTCATTCGACAATACCTCCCCTTCTGGAAGGGTTGTTCTTCTCAGCTTATACAAAATGAAAAGAAAAGAATGAATTAAAGAGAATTGTATATATAAAAAAATACTGCCACAAAATATCTGGCTTGGAATCTACCTCTGAACTATAGAGGTTTGTCACAAGAGAACAAAACATATATATATCTATATCAATATCCAGTATTATCGCATCGCATTTCACATGCTTAAATATTTTTGCTATTCCGTCCATTATTCTATGGACCCATGCTCTTCCTCAAGCTTATACTCAATCACCTTTGAAACTCCCTTGACAGCAAAAATCGAATCTCATATTTCATTCTAGACATCATAGTTACTAGAATCCATTGCTATTCCGTAACCTTCTTCGTATAGTAATACTACTCTTTATCGATAAGAAGGAATAAATATATCATAGGTAAATGATCGCCTTAGTTAGTCTATCGATGATTACTTATACATCACCACAACCCGATTAGTGGTACCCAATCTCAACATTCATTACACTATAACTCTCACGGTTGTAATCGGCTCATTATTCAAAGAATCGTTGATGCATTATTATAGTCCACCACGGACCTACTATAGTCATTCGTTTCCTTGAATCTTAATATTTAATCATACGGAGTCCATTCATGCCGTACCGAAATTTTCTAGAGAGGAAACATAATCGCCATTCCATGATTCATGAAGAACACTCCAGATCCTGACGTACATTCATGACATGAAGTAGATAAAATTGCAGAAGAGTTTCAATAAAAGCAACGATAGCAGGTTAATACCATTGTTAATCATATGCCTTCGATAGAAGACTTAACTCAAAGCTTCGTTTAGTCCTTTTGAAACATGGCCCTGGATTATTCTCAAGATAGGACCTTCTAAGATAGATAGCCCGCTCATGGCGATTACACGAATTAATCATCTACCAAACTACTATTACAGTTGGGTATTGCACAGTCATCAAAAGGAATGTCAATCTTCCAAACCATAATACAACCTTTACGGCTTCAACCATCATCACTGTATTCCTCTGGCACGAGCGCCGATAATTGTCCTCTTACACTTAAAGTGTTGGCCACCTCTTTGGCATTTCCTGATAGTAAAATTTTCTTACAATCAATGTCATTTTAACCACCTCCCACTAAATTTTCTACCTCATTTCAATCACTGCTTATGTGAAAATGTTTCTCTTAAGTCCTGGTGAGAAAAAAATCACCATTTTTTTCCATAAGTCATTGCCTTAGTCTTTAGATGTGAACATTGTCACGACTGACTCTCGATCATACTTAGGACGTCTCTTATCTTGGGTCCTTCTCGTTTTCACCAATCTCGACCTTCATGGGGTCGATCTATACTTTCTTATGGTTCAACACGTGCCCACCTAGCATTATTATAATTATGTCATATTTCCTTATCAAAATTTTATATTCTTGAGAACTTTGAATATTACCTTTTTCCTTGTAAAACCTCTAAGGTTATCCTTAAATTCTTCATCAGGTACTCCCTAGGTACAGGGCGTATCAAGATACCATTTACTACTACTAGAACCATTGTTTAAGTACTTCTGAAAAATTTCTGTACTGATCTTTAAAGGTTGTTGTTACCTTAATCCTTTCCAATTCATACTGTCAAAACTCATACTATCCCTATTCAGGGTGAAATGCCAACCTTTATGCATTCCCCTAGGATTCATTTTAAGTTACATATGTTCTATCCTTAAATCCACCTTTAAAAAGGTACATGCATCCTTCCACGGATAAATCAAGTCATATATCCCTGATAAGGGTGTCTTATTCAATCATTCCCACCTCGATAGTATATGCCTAATTTCACATTAACATCTGTATTCAAAATGAGGTCAACCCATATGGCCTTCAAAAGACAACAATGGTTACCCGCTTTTCTTTCCTAATTTGGTAATGACAACAGGGATGTTCTGGCAGATATTGGTCGTGTTCAACGTGAACTTTTTCTTAATAATTCCTCATTTACTTTTGTTGTTTATCTCAACAGTCATCTCAATGTTGGGATATCTTTCATACCTGGCGTCTCCCTTTCTGGGTATCAAGCCACATGTCTTACACTTCACATTCTTGAAGGTCACTTCCTTCATCCAATTTTCCTAATTTCTTACTTCCTTGTCTCCTCAGTCTATCCGCGTCTCATTATTTATCCTTCGAACTATCTCAAGGTTTCCTCGAATCCTCCCAACTTAAAGGGGATAAAATATATATATCTCTTATGCCTTCAACCATCAACTTTAACTCATGGTGAATCACCCTCATCCTGATGATTACATACCTTTCTATTTTTATTACTATGAGTCTTCAGGGTTTCCTCATACCCAACTCCCATATCATTCCTCAAACTCTATTGCCTTTATATTCCTTTCCACTTCAGTTTCTTTTTATTTATTTTCCTTTCTCTTACAATCATTTTTTGAACCCACTAATCATTTACTTCAAACATCACGTCGTTCTGGGATTCTTGTCCTCAGAACGAATCTTGACAACTTTTACAACTTAGATTCATATTTCATCATACTCGTCCGCCTTTGTTTCGGCTCTAAAGCTTTTACACTATCTCCATAACCTTGGGAAGTACTTTCCCGAATACAATTGACTGAACCTTAATTAGTTTATTATAACCTCTGGCTCCATGCCTTTCTTGGACTTTCACCAGCGGGTGGCCTCTCTCTTAGGATGGTAAGTGACAAAAACAGACTTTTGTGATTCGTCCATCATTTAGAATCTCAAATGATTCCTATATTTCCTTTAGCCAGGCTCTCGCCTCTACTGGGTTTGCTTGTTCCTTGGAACTCTGAGAGCTTAGCGACTTAAAGATCCTGAAAGAATTTCCCACCGCACTGTCTCCTCAGGGTGGTGGTTGGGGATAATAGTGTAAGTTCTTTTTAGACAGGTCCATAAATTGCCGTATAGGAGTACCGTATCGGGTCTCCTTTCCTTACTCGACTTTATGTTTCCTTAGTATGAAATGTTTCATCCTTCTCCCATACTTGGGGTTATCTTATACGTTAAAAATCCTTGTTTTCCACTTCATTATGTTATGGGCTCCTTCTTTCTTAATAGCAACCTCCCTGACTATCACATTCGGGGTTTGCCCTAAATCTTATTCCTCGAGCTATGGATTTCATATAAGATCCAGTCCTTACGCTCTTAAACGTTTGGAACCCAAATTCTGTAGGAATACCTCGTTATTCCCTTATCATCTTTTTTGGTATTAATCTCTTATCCAGTCATTGACTCTCTGCCTTCATTCATCACTTTTTCTTGGCACAATATGATCTTTTTCGATAATTCGGGTTGTATTGCAATCTCAAACAGCGTTTCGGTACGGCTCCGGTTACCTTCACTTCTATTTTCATTTTCTCAAAATCTCTTATCAACTCTCCCAAAGACATTTTCATCTTGAGTCTCTCCTTTATACTAAGGTCATTAGCCACTATTTTGGCTTTCCCTGGATGATAAAGAATCTCATAATCATAATCCTTGATTAGCTCTAACAACCTCCTCTGGCGCATGTTGAGCTCTTTCTGCGTGGAAATATACTTGAGCTCTTATGGTTTGTGTAAATCTCGCACTCCTATCCATACAAGTAGTGCCTTCAATCTTTAGGGCAAAACTATTGCCGTGAGCCCAAAATCATGGGTGGGGATATCGAATTTTATATTCCCTTAAATGTCTTGACGCGTACGCGATTACCTTGCCGTGCTGTATAAGAAGCACCCTAATTCCTTATTCGAAGCGTCATTACACATCATAAAATCTCCTTTTCCATCCGGCAACGCCAACATAGGGGCCGTCACCAACCTTTACTTTAGTTCTTAAAAGTTGTTCTCGCATTTCTCTGTCCATTCGAACTTCTCAGTCTTACGAGTAAGCCGCGTTAAAGGGGATAATATCTTTTTAAACTTGAACGAACCTCCAGTAGTGACCGACCAATCCTACCTCTGGTAGTCGCCCTAACCATGGTTATCAATTCCTCAGTGGTCCTTTATTCATTCTTTTCAGGATCCCCCCCGGGATCCTCCTCAGCAACAATCCCTTCTATGACAACATCCTCAACCGCTACATCCTCAATATGAACATCATCCGGTCCTGCATTAGGACGCTCTATCGGATCCACAATCTGATCTCCAATAAGTAATAAAACATCATCGCGTTGTTGCTCCTCAACCTCAGGGTTCAGAGTCCCGCTACCATATACGATAACGAACTACGCTTCTATCACGATATTTATAAGGGTTCCCATAAGGGTTTTAACTGTCAGTACTATGTTAGATAGTCTGACTATGAACTTGGCAAGAGTTCTTATTATCTTAGTGAACTTATTATTTTAACGTCACATCATCTCTGAGGTTTATAACGCTTAGCTTTGATACCATTTCTGTAACACCCTCAAATCCGGGGTCGGGGATCCGGGTTGTCACGAGTTCCATTTCCCTTAATAACACCCAATCTTAATAAACAATCAACTACTCCGTACTGTGACCCCACAATAAACACACACACCACAAGTTATAGTCTCAGAGATGAATATCCAAAAATAACACGAGTCATTTTATTCCACAATTAATGTCATTACACCTTAAAAGGGTTTCTGAATAAATTTATATTTCTTTGTCATTATTACAATTCATAAAGATACATAAGTCTGGTACATCAAAAGTTGAAAGCCTAGCCTATTGGTAGTTCCTACCTCAGCTACAGCGACATCAACGCCTATAGGAAACTGCGAAACATTTCCTATCCGCTCGCGAATTGGGAGCTTGGTCATGTTCATCTTGTTTATCTGATGTTGTGTGATGAAAGAAGAAAGCAAGGGTGAGCAACAAGCCCACAGAAATAATATGTATAATAATTAACAATATATGAGCATCCTCATAGTACTCATAAAAGTCTTGGTCAAGAAGAAATGAACCAAGTTTGATCTCTTAATGCGCAAGTCACAAAATATTTAGTATATATATATACTTTTCAGAATTTTTAAATCCTTTTCCATGTATAATATACACAGAGTTCCAGTTTATAACTGTATAAAAATATCGTTGCAAGGTGATCTCATATATCTAACCTTGTCTCAACGTTTTTCTGAAAATCATTGTCATGCATAAGATAATCATTAACCAGATATAAGTTGAAAAGATGAAGTTACAAGATACTCAAATATAATTATATCTTTTCCAAATACTACTTGAACTACCACCATTCAAGTTATAATTAGTTCATCCCATAGATGAAGCTACACGACAAAACTTGTATAGAATTAATCTTTGAAATATCATCAAAATGAAATGAAGTTACGAGATACTTCATTTGATGAAAATATCATTTTGAAAACTCGAACCTGCCAACACTTAACAATCGCCCAGCCGTAGCCTTTCTATCGAAGTGCTCTGGGTAGTGTTGCAGAAATATCCAATTGGATGATGAACTCAATACGGGAGTTTGCCGCGCCAGGAAGACCACTTACGATGATCAGTCGCAGTAGTGCAACCCCACCATTTTCTACATGTAGAGGAGAACAGTCGGATTTACTTGTCAACCGAACCCTGGACTCATAAGGAATGTACCGTCTTAGCGGAACTTCCAGGCCATTTGGGCCAATATAATAAGGCTGGGCCGGCGCCACTCGACCACTTACGCCACTCCTAGTTCAGATGAAATCCATGACTCTGAAACATAAAGCCCGTCCCCCCTTCCCCCAAGTAGAAACTCGTTGATACGGCTCCACCAAGAAGTCGTATCTAGTTAGAAAGGAAAACTCACCGATATTTCCCAGGCGGTGCCTGTTAATGGATTAACTTGTTCCAAGAATTTTACTTCCCGAGTTTTGGGTAAGTAATCAAAAACTCTTTTATCAAAACAACAACTTTGTTGCGAATATAAAATACACCACAGAGCCAGATCCCTCAGGTTTTGAGCGAGTATTTAAATCCCCTTCGAAAGGAAGATGTTAAATATATATAAAAAATTGAGTTTTGGGATCCGCCCTAACCTTTAAAAATCATTTTGAAGACTCGAAAACATTTTTAAGAATGTTTGGAGTAATGCTGATTTAATAAAATAAATCAGTCCCAATATATTAGAAAATATCTGAATATTATTATTTAAATAATATTCCCATAAAGAATAATCTTTATAAAAATAATTGAAGTAGAAGTTTTAAAACTCATACTTGAAATGAATAATAAATAACCAAAGATATACTTATACGAAAGTACGATCTTTATTTGAATAATCGAAAATAAGTTTGATTATCGAAATATTATTCTTTAATAAAATAAAGAATATTATTTAATAAAATAAGCGGAGTCATAAGTCCTCGAATGAATATTCAAAACAATATTCATTAGATAAAATAAACTGAGTCATAAGTCCTCGAATGAATATTCAAAATAATATTCATTAAATAAAATAAGCGGAGTCATAAGTCCTCGAATGAATATTCAAAATAATATTCATTAAGTGAAATAAAGTTATCGAATAAACCTTATTCGAATAATAGTTTTGAAAACTATTTATATATATATAAATATATATATATATGTATAATATACTCGGGAACATCGTCTCCCGGTTTAGAAAATATGTTCACCTTTGGGTCCCCTATACTAAGGGTATACGCAACTACTGCTTATCTCTAGCATAGGTATTATGCAACTTATAAGCAATTGAATCAACAATTAGATATCAAAATTATGAAACAGACATGCATATATACCATATCAGCATGCTCCAATATATCGCAAGATTTGCTAATAATAATCATGCACTTATCACAAGATAATGCATATACATATATACATCACAACAACTGTATAACAGGTAGAAAACTTGCCTGAGCAACTGGGGGTGATAAAAGGCTTGGGACGAGTCTGGTAACCTATAAACAACATATAATTTGGAATTAAACCAAATTCGCTTATGAATCTATACTTTAACCAATTAGACACTAACGTTCGCTTTTGCGCTTAACGATTCACTTAAGTCGCTTGAGTACCCTCGGCTCCACCATTTTTAATAAATTAACCATTAAGGGTTTTAAGGCGATTCTTTCGCGAGTCCCCTACCAACTGCCTAACCCACTTTACATAATTGTTTCATACTCTAATTAGTCATTTAAGGGCCTTAACCAAGGTTTCAAAGTAAGGCGAGGGGTAATGGTTCGTTCGCGAAACGCCGTTACTTAAAACGGTCGTTTCTCCTAAACCGTACATCGGATTCAAGCGAACCACATATCAAAACGAAGCTCGTAACATGAACTATCTAAACATGGAAAAGGTTAGAATTTTTCAGTGAGTTCACGGGTCCTAAAGTTAAGAACAGAACAGTTAAGGAAAATCGGGCATTATGACGTTTATGTTTACGCGATTTCCAATTTAATTAACACTCTAAATTATCATCAATTCACTCACAACCACCAATACAACAATATTCAACCATCATACTAAAAACTCAGTCCCCAACTCCAAGTTTTACCAATTTATCCAACCAATCAAAGACCCAATATTCAAAACCAATACAAATCCACCAAAACTACTTATAATCAAAGATCAAGCCTTAATACTAACAATGCTTCAATAAAACTTAATGGAATCATAAAATCAAAGCTAGGGTTTGAAGTTGATATCTTCCTTGGTAGGTGTTAAGTTGCTAGGAAGCCTTAGGGAGCCTTAATCTAACCTCCTACAAGCTTGATCTTTCCAAAGAAATCAAGAACACAAAGTTAGGTTTTGAAGTTTCTAAAAGTCAGATTGAAAGAACTGTCAAAACGAGGATCTTACCATGCTTATTTGGATGAGACTTGTGAAGAAGAGTTGTAGGACATCTCAATACCTTTCCAAAGAGCTATAGAACATACTATTTGAGTGAGTATTGAAGGAGATATGGTAGTTTGAAGTTGCTGCTCTGGTTTTGGCCGAGAGCTTGCTTCTTTAAAATGAAAAGTCAAGTTTGTGTTATGATTTTTTTGTTTTGTTTCTTTGTTTATGGCTTGGCTAATTTTGAGGATTTACCATGGTAAAAAATGAATGGCTCACAATCAACCAATAACACACTTCTTTTTGTCATGCTTAGGTCATCATTCTTATGTCATCCAATTGCCACATGTCTCTTCCTTGTGGTTTGATGATGTCACAATCCTTGGCTTCTTGTACAAGCTTGTCTCTTGGTCGCTTATTTGTTTTACGGTTCGCTTAACTTTCGTTCTCGTTCATCGTTTGAGGGATCATATCCGAGATCTTATTACTTGGGTTCCCCTAAACATTTCTCAATATTTTATATTCCTTTTTATGATCCCCTCTTAAAATCCTTGAATTTAAATCATTTTTATCCTGTCACCTTATACTCAATTCTTTCGGTATCTGGTGGATTTTCGGGAAAAAATCAAAGTGTTCGGATTTGGATTCTGACGATCTTTACAAACACTTATTTACTTTATGGAGTACTAATATGATCTTAGAATTTCCATAACAGTACTCCTATATATCGTGGTCTGATAATTTTCCTTAATCATCATCATCAGCAAAAGTTACTATTCATCCGTGTTTCAAAATTTTCCAAAAATTGGGGTTATTACAATTACAAAATTTTAGAGTGATTTATTAAATCAAAAATTTCTCCTTAGAGTCGATTGTAAATCTGCAAAAGAGGTTTTACAAAAAGATGTCCAAAATATTGCATCAAAACAAATTTTTGCCAGATGGAAAGCATTATTAAGCATTTTTGATTTTGATATTGAACATATTAAGGGAGATATGAACTGTGTCCCTGATTTCCTGACCCGTGAGTTTCTACAAAACAGATAGTCTCATGTCTCGAAAAGGCAGAGGTGGGGGAAAAACCCCAGCCTTTTCCGGACAACTCCCGGTCACTCAACAAAGCAAAGCAAGTACTTCTTCAGGAAAACCGATCACATCCTGGATCGATAAGGTAATTGCAGATGAAGAAGATAATAAATTATTTCCAGCCCTTCAAACCATCAAAGCCCATGGCCTCAACATCCAAAATCCCTCAACAACCTCCCAAAGCTCTTCAGAAAAATCTATTAAAGTTACCCAACGAAACACTACTTCCAGCCAACCTACAAATACTCCCTTTAAAACTACACAAACAGTCAGTTTTCAAAACCCAACTCTCTTAGTTCCTCAGAGACCTATGTCACAATTAGGAATTGATACCCCAAAAATGCAAAACCAGGAGGTAGTGGTCAGTCAGTCAAACTTTTCAAAATCCAATTCTGATTACTATACCAAAAGAAACCATCAAAAAATAGTATCAGTCGAAAGGGGATTTAACAATGATGATGCCTCCCTAGCAATTTCAAATGTTTTCCCTAAAGAATGGATGTTCAAACCCTGGGATCTATCAAAAACTAATGACTATTATCAAGTCATTCTCTTGTCTACTGAATCGGTCACGTTCAAACATTTTTACAACGCCCAGGATAGAGAAAACTCAACGCCTTCATTCACAACATGTCAAATACAAAAGGTCATCCACCCAAGTCAATGCGGCCAAGAACTCTACCGTCTAAAATTTTTTCCTTCAAACTTCAAAAGACAATTAAACCACTGCTCCTCATATTCCTACTGGGATTACCAGCAAGCATGGCATAATTCATTCTTTATTCAAAATCAGAAGAATAATCATTCCTGGTTGTTTTATTTCAACACCAAAATCCAAGTTCAGGAACTCCCTGTTTGGTTCCTTCAATGGTGGGATTTCTTCGGAGCAATTGAAGAAATTCTTACTCCAAATGCATCTGATTGTCTAAAACTGTTCAAAATACACTTCAAACCCACAAAATACGAAAGACGTTTTCCTCCTCTTTTAATGTTATGTTCAAATTTTTTTCTTCCATGGGTCTGTTCTTGGGAGTTTAAAATTCATTTCAACCAAATACAGTCCTGTATTGTTCGGTCCTTTAAAGTCAAATGGTGGAGCAATTTCAAAGAACACCAAAAGATTTCCAAAGAGATCATTCAAAAATGGTTATCAAGTCAAAATTTTATTACCAACAAAGAAGTTACCACTTTCTTTGCCCAAAAATCAAATGCCCAGGCATTATTAGCCCAAGCAAAAACCAGAAGCCAATACAAAGAATCCTTACTTCAACTCGCAAATTCAATTTATGATTCTGACGACGACAGCAGTCCGGTTCATTTAGGAGATGACAACGAAGATGACTGCCACGGGATATTTTCCCCTGTAGTTTCCACTGATTGAAATCTCGAGTAAAAAAAAAGTCCAAAATTACTCCCAAAAAATTCATGCAAATTTACATCATTTCATATTGTTTAGTTTTTCTTTATTTCATTATTGTAATCAGTTTGTAAAGATACTTTTTTACTCCAAATTATTAGGGGTAAAACGATAAAAAGTACTTAAAAAAAATTGTACAGCATTTAAATTGTGTATCTAGTTTTCATTATATAAGCATTTCTCCGTAAAATAAGCCGAGGACACAAAAGAAGACAAAAAAGACACTTTCCACTGAGACTAACTTAGCATTATTCAAAAGAAGACAAAGAAGACACAAAAGAAGATTCCCACTGAAACCAACTCAGCAATATTCTCCAAACAAAATAACTTTCGGTGGAAGAGGAATCATACTCAAAATCCAGAGAAGAAAGTAGCCTCTCACTCAGGAAAGCAGCCCCTCCACTAAGAAAAAGAGGACCTCCCACTCAAGTCAAGCTGTCCACTTAGGAAAGCAGAACTCCACTACAAGAAAAAGAATGATGTTATTTCAAGAAATTAGACTCCTCATCCTTCTATAAATAAGAGGAAGAAGAGAGTAATAAACATACTTGAAATTAGAGAGCAGATAATATACACATCTTGTACCAGTGATAGCAGTTCATACTTCCGAAGTTTATTCTCAAGTTTTCTCAAATTGTACACAAAGATTAGCAGATTGCTTTCAGTTATATAATCAAAAGCGTTTCCAAGTAATTTCAAATCTTATTCTTGTTCATATCATATTTTAATATTTTGTTTTAATTCTTATGTTTTGCCATGACTTAGTTATATATAATATGCATACCATGTCTTAGTCTTACTGTATTACTCTCCCTACTGTTTATATTAATATTTGTTGGTCCTATAACGTCCTTTTGGTATATATATATATATATATATATATATATATATATATATATATATATATATATGGAAAATGTTAGAGTATCCAAATTGAATTTTAAAATATTTTTTCAAATATAACCTGACATTCCCTGATTATTTATGATGTAATTGAAAAAGATGGACTCACGTGTATCTTTTTTTATAATATCTGAGTTAACCACATCATTTAGTTAATCAATCACATATTTTGATTTTAATTTTAACCAATGAGAGCGCACACTTAAAATATGGGAAATTAATTATAAAGTCCCTGAATTATAACCACTTTTTTTCTAAGTCCCTGAACTATAAATATAAATTAATAAGTAATTAAATTTTTGAATTTTTCTAATCGACGTCCTTCCGTTAGATTTGAAATAACGCCGTTAGTTTTTAATGACGTGGCATCTTATAAAAATAAATATATAATTAGCTGTGAAGAACAATCTTGAAGTTTCGTATAATCGAGCACAATTTTGAAGGTAATTCTGGTGTCCAAAATCGAAGTTTGAGTAACCAAATTGCTCATTTTTCAATTTTATATCCATCCACACCATCAAAATTCGGTTTGGGTAATTTCCAATTTTTGACTTTAATATTGGTTTTGATTCGAATAGCTTTATAGTGATTTTAATGATGTAGATTGATGGACCGTACGATTGTGAGTATGTGATTTTTAGTGTTCGAATTAGCCTCGCCGGAAAATTTTTGTGGCGCCGGTGTTCTTCGTTTTTCCGGCATGATTTGATTTTATTTAGGAGTATAAATTAGCCTAATAGACTCGTTTGATGTTAATTATCACTTGTATGATGTTAATTGAATTCTTAGGTCAATTTTGGTGTATCGAAAGTTTGAGCTAACCGGATTTTATTGGGTGTTCGTCGGAATTTGGAGCCTTGCCAGCCGGAAACTGGGTTGCCCAGATTTCGGTGGGGTGTTCTTGGTTTTTTCGGCGAAGTTCTTCACCAAGAAACTATTTGATCTTCGAAACTCAATTTTCAACTTCAAAAACTGTTTTTGACCTAAAAAACTAACGCGTTACTTAAAAATTTAGTGGAAGGAATGTGATGAAAAAAATTCAAAAGTTGGATTATCTATAAATTTATATTTATAGTTCAGGGACTTAGAAAAAAAGTGCTTATAGTTAGGGACGTTAAAATTAATTTTCCCCTTAAAATATAGACCAATCAGATTATATTAAAAATATCCTTATTTATTTCATCCAATTATACTAACTATAGTCGGGGTAATAATTTTAATTTCTAATTTAAATATAGTAATTACTTAATTTAACATATTCATATATTACATATTTTTGTATGTAAAAAAAATCTTATATATTTTATTAAAAAAGTTACTGGGTTATATTTGGTTTTATTTCATCTACATCTTGAGTTATGAAAATTAAATTTTGACAAATATACAACTCATGCAAAACTCTTTATATTACATGAGTTATCTAATCACATATTTTATTTTCAATTTTAACTAATAAGAGTGCAAACCTAAAATATAGACCGATCATATTATATTGAAGATGTCTTTATTTACCATTCTCATCCAAATATACTAAGTCACTAACTATAATTAGTTAATAATTTTAATTAATAATTTAAATACAGTAGTTACTTAATTTAACATATTTAGATAATACATATTTTATATGCCAAAAAATCTTTATATATTTTAATTTAAAAAATTACTGGGTCATATTTGGTTCCATTTCATCTCTATCTTGAGTTATAAAAACCAAAATTTTGACTAATTTACGGCTCATGTGAAATTCACGAAATTATCTTTAATTTAATGATGATTTAAAAATTATTACCCAACTAAAGTTATCCGAAAACTAAAGTGAAAAAAGATGTACGGATTTTGCATTAAGTATTCAATTATATTTAAAATACATACTTGTTTTTTAGATCATGAAAATATAGAATTCTGTTTTAGATCGAAATAATATCATCTGTGGATTTCAAGATCTACCGGTTATTTGAAAGACTTTGAGGAATAAATAATAAAATTGAAATTAAAACACGTAAAATGAATAAAATTGTTGTGCAATTTTTTATCAGAATTTGTTTGATCTTAGTTTGATTTATATATGTTCTACAAAACATACCTGCACATAACAAGATTAAGTCATTTTTGACAACACTAAGAATCAGTTGTATGATAATTTTATTAAATTTTGTATTTGTATTTCTTGAGTCTGTAAACGTGTTAAGAAAATTAGATTGGAGAATTTTTCTATGAACAAACCATCAAACTAAGGAATAAACCCTGGAAAAAGATCAATCTCGATCATGCCTCAGAGAGAAGTGTAGAACCCTGGAATTGAATAATGTTGTTTTTGGAAAAATATTCTAAGTCACATGTCGACAAGTCACGGATCAAGATGTATAGAGATGTCTATTGAGAAGTCAAAAATGACTTGTAGAGAAGTCGAAAGAGATATCAACAAGTCAATCTGCTTGTAGAGTAGTGAAGATATCGACAAGTCCATGTAGAGAACTGGAGATATCGACAAGTCCATGTAGAGAACTGGAGATATCGACAAGTCAAAATGTACTTGTAGAGAACTGGAGATATCGACAAGTCACAATCTACCTGTTAAAAACTGAAGATATTGAAAATTAAAAGCCTATGTAGAGAACTACAGATATCGACAAGTCAATCTACTTGTAGAGAACTGGAGATCTCGACAAGTCATAATACTTATAAAGAAGTAAAGATATCGATAAGTCATTTTATATATCGATACGTGACTTCTATATACAGTAAAATAGATCTCGACAATAACTTCAAAATTTAGAATACAGACAACTTGAAGATCCAAGATTATCAGTCAACAAACGATTATATCATTGAATTTGAAAGTCTACAAATTCAGTTTAAAGGATGCAAGATCAAGGGCCAAGATGAACTGGACAAAGGAGGGTCACAGACCTGTCAGATTGTGTGAAGATTTGCTGCACTTAAAGTGGAATTAGACAAATAGACTTTAGAATATGTGTTAATCCATTTTAGTGTAATCTTTGTAAGTTGTGCATGTTGTTCTATAAAACATATCACGAGTCCTTTGTTTAGGGTGTAACAAAACAGATTTAGAAAAATCTTGTATCATCTCAAGAGAATTAGCCGAGTTCTTATCATTCAAGAACACAGATTTGTAGCACAATAAATTTGATCTAATTATAAATCAAGTGAGTTTTGCTAATTTACTTGTGTCTTTTACATTCACTTAATTATCATTACAAATTAATATCTAGCTGTTGAGTTCCAAAGCCTGAACATTATCTGATTTTTAAGAAAGTGAAATCAAGTAAATCAAGAAAACATATTCACCCCCCTCCTGTGTTGCACTTCAAACATAACAATATTGAGTTCTAAAAAATTAGTTTTTGAAAATTTTACAACTCCCGCGAAACTCACAAAATAAAATATAATTTAATCTTGACTAAAATTATTCAGAAAATGAGAGAAAAACACGTAATAATTTTGCATAAAGTATCAAATTAAGTTAGATGAATATCATAACATTACTGAATTTTAGACCAATCGCATTATAGTAAAAGAATTCCTTATTTAAATTTCTCATCCTCTTGCACTAAGCACAGTTAGTTAAAAATAATAATCTATATACAGTATTTACTTAGTTTAACATATTCATATTTCATATTTTATATGTTAAAATATAAAAAATATGTTTTTTGAAATCAATTATGACCATTCTAATACTTCTTCTTGGACTTTGATTTCGTTTAACTTTATTTCAACTTTATCTTCAGTTTTAGAAATCATATTTTAATGAATTTAGAGCCAACGCGAAATTCACGAAATAATTTTTAATTTATGGATAGTAAAAAAATCTATTTATCTAAGTTATCCATAAACTACAGAAAAATATACTTACGAATTTTGCATTAAATTTTTATTGTGCAAGACATGTTTGTACCTTAACAAGACTAAGTCAAATTGACAACCCTAAGTAAGTTGAATTGTAATCTTAGTTTGCATTTTGTATTGTAACATTTAAAGTCTGTAAAAATGTCAATGAGGAGACTGAAGACTTTTTCTTTAAACAGTATTAAGCCTAAGAATTCTATCTGGAAGAAGATCAAAAAGATCATGCCTCAGAAGAATTATGAAGAAGCTTGGAGTTGAATAAATCTGTTTTGAGAAAAATGTTCTAAGTCAAGATCTCTACAAGTCACAGATTTAGTGTTATAAAGAAGTCATTCGAGAACTCGAGAATGACTTATAGAGAACTCAGGAAAGCTACTAGAGAACTCTTAGTTATCGACAAGTCAAATTTCACTAGAGAACTCAGAGACATCGACAAGTCAAAATTCACTAGAGAACTCTGAGTTATCGACAAGTCAAATTTTACTAGAGAACTCAGAGATATCGACAAGTCAAAATTTACTAGAGAACTCTGAGTTATCGATAAGTCAAATTTCACTAGAGAACTCTGAGTTATCGATAAGTCAATAAGTCACTAGAGAACTCAAAGATATCGATAAGCCAAAGTGAAGATATGAAGGTGAGAGATCTCGACAAGCTAAATTCTCTTATAGAGAACTCAGAGACCTCTACAAGTCAAATCAACTACAGAGTATTAGAGATCTCGATAAGTCAATATAATTATCGAGATGTCAAGATCTCTATATGCCTAATTGGAGATCTCAAGGTAAAATCTCAAAGTATAAATTACAGACCACTTCAATATCCAAGATTAACAATCAACAAACAATCCAACCAGTTGGATTGACAAGTCTACAAAAAGCAGCTTGGAGAGTGTGCAAGATCAAGGGAGAAGATTAACTGAAAAAGTAGGATCAAAATTAACACAATATGCAAATATATGCTAAGCCAGAAATGGAAGATATAATTTTCCTAAAATGGAATGATTAGTGACAGTTTGCTAAAGTGAATAGCATCTCTTATTATACACTGTGTAAACCAGTAGTTAAGTATGTTAGGTCCCAATTTGTTTGTAGAAGGGGGGGTTGAATGCAAACAATACCGTTTCGTCGAATAAAATGCGGAATAAAATTGTGAAACAAAATTCAAGTTAAATAAAACTTTTATTAAACTTGAAAGGTGTTACAACTACGGTATCGATTACAAGGGATTAATCTCAAATCAATTATTACAAATTTAGAATAAATTCGACATGAACTTTTTCTATTTTTGTAATTAAAAGATCAAATGCTAAAAGCGATTTGAGATTAAGTTCTAGGGATTTTAATCCTCTAGATTGATATACAAGAACAAGATAAGTAATTCTAGTGGTTTGGATTTAACATTAACAAACTAGAATATTTGATCTTGAATAAGCAGATGGATGATGAAATATTTTTCTTTTGTTCTCTGCTGTGTTCTCTTGTTCTGTATGATTGATTGATATTTTGAATTGCTGCTTCTGCTTCTATTTAACAATCCAACCGAGAGAAAAAGAACTGGAATGACAATCCTTTTTAGCTTGAAAGACTTTCGGTGAGACAATCTATTAGAGCTAGCAAGACAATTAAAATGAACTAGCAAGACTTTCGGTATGACTATTGATTGTCATACCGATTGTCATATTAGTTCAAATGAAATTGTTTTACTGAATTAATAATTGATTTTAATCTAAATAATAATTCTATCAATACAATCAACTGAATTAGCATGACATTCGGTATGACTATCAATTGTCATACCGATTGTCATACTAGTACAATCAGTTGTCTTATATAGAATTATCACAGATTTTAATCAATTAATATTCTGAAAATCCTTAATATTAATTCTAAATTAATTAATCAATTTAATTCAATTAATCAATAAATTATTCCTTGCAGATATAATTTATTTTCTTAATTAAATTATATGACTTAATTAATTAATAGAGAATTAATACTAACCCTGAGCAGCATCCATTCTTCTGACAATCTTCTGAAAGTCACTGAGACTTATGAATTAATTCCGTCACTTCAATGCTGACACTCGATGTACTGTCTGGTTCATGAGTGACTAACTTTCGTGACGTTTCTTCATGTCTTGACTTTGTTGTTCTGAATTGAATCCTTGTAATAAATGATACCTTGACGAGATCTCTGTCACTTGATTAAATCCACGATCTTGATTTATATCACTGAGGCATGATCAAATTCTTGAACTTCTTTCAGTGAATCTTCAAGTCTGCAGATGAACAATGTTTCTTTATTCTTTGACAGATGTTACTTTGTGAGATCTCTCTGATGCTTGATCCACTATTTACTTATTACATTCTTATTTGAGTTGAGTTAAATACTCGAATAAACGAGTAGGCTATGACATATGCCTTTCAATCTCCCCCTATTTGCTTGTTAGACAATAACAACAAATACCTAGAGGATAACTCAACTAATCAAATAAGAAAAAGATATAAACAGTAATGTAAAGTAAATAGCATAAAAGTTCTGGATTATATTTAACATTTTCCAGATTCCAAATGAAATTTACAAGTGAATACAAGATAGATGTTCCTCTAGCCTGAACATATAACTACATTAGACTATCTTGATTCATAACGCTCTAATCATATTACATTGAGTTTTGAGCTAATTGACTTTAGTTGTCTTCTCTTCTGACTTCACCTTCTTCTAAATCTTGAAGCAATTCCTTGTCAAAAACACGATCCTTTTCTGAAGTGAAGCTTGCAGGTCTGACTGGTTGAATTCCAACTGTCTTCAACTTATTCTTGAGTTGATTGTACCTTTTAACATTCTTCTCACAATAAGCTTGAATCAAGTCAGCAGCTTGAGTCTTCAACATGGATGAATATCCAGCAGTTCTCAAATGATGTTCCATCCAGACCAGATGCTTAGCTGAGTAGTCTTTAAGAGATTGTACATCGAGCTGACAGATTTGAAGACAATCAGACTTAAAGAATCTCACTTGATGAGGATTGTTGACCACTTGAGGACTAGCCCTGCTGGCAAACTCTTTAAGCCTTTCCCGAAGAACTTCATTCAACTCTGAGCTTCTTTTCACTTTGTTTAAAAGAACCCAAATCTCTGACAACGAACGATTCTCAAATAGATGAAGTGACACCTTGAATGATCCTTCACTCTGACAATATACAAAAATGCTCATCTCATTTAGGGATCTATCAAAAGCAGCTGTGATCCTTGAGACTTCAGTCTTGATAGCATTCATGTACATGTCATTGTTAGGATTTGAGATTTCCAGCTTGTCAAGAAGATGTAAGAACTGCCTATCATTGTTAGTGCATAGCTGAGGCATATCGAGTACTCTCCTAGCTTCATCCCACTTTCCACCAATCTTCAGTCTGACATCTCTTCTCCTTTCTTGAGCTTTAATGTCATGAAGACGTTGCTTTTGAAGAGTTTCTGTTCTTTGTATGTCTTTTCTCCTATCAATGATCTGTGAGACCTTCTTGAGTTCAGCTTCTTTTCTTTGCATCTCTGACTGCTCTTTCTGAAATTCTTTCTCAAACCTAGGATCCACTGTATCTTCTTCTTCCCAATCTTCAAAATCACTTTCTTCTTCAGTTTCAAATAACCCATCTTTATCTTCCTGAACTGGATCAGTGGGAATGTCAAAAATATCGAAGTCATCCTGTTCTCCACTGTAGTAGGCATCATCAGCCTTTCCTTTATCTCCAGCAGAAGTATCTTTTTCTTTCCCTTTGGAACTACTCCCTTTCTTCTCCCCCTTAGTTGAGGGATCCTCTGCTGACTTTCCTCTGAAACCTCCACCACTTCCAGAGCCTGATCCTCCACCAGACGGTCCTTCAAAATAAGCTCTTTGATCTTCATTAGGGCAATGAGAATTCTTGATCATGTAATATAAGTGCTTCATGCCTTCATTTAGATGTTCCATGCCCGTCTCTATCTTTACAAATCTTGAGTTGTCCAGTGAATGATTCATCTCAACGAGGTCTTCAAGAGAAGTCATTCTTGTATGTAGGGAGCAGAAGTTGGATATGTCATCAGCTGATAAATTTGGAGTGTCCTGAATAGAATTGAGCTTTGGTATTACAGTAGTCTTTAAATCTGAGATGTCATTCCTTATGATTGCAAGCTGATTGTCGACAGAGGTGGAAGAAGAAGACCGTTCAACCACTTGTGCTTTGAATGCTTGAGCTTCAGCTTGACTTTTAGCAAGTTCTTCTTTCAGGGCAGCAATCTGAGCTAATAGGTTGACAGTATCAGTGTCTGTGTGTGCTCTCACCTGAAGTTCACTCGTATTTGGTTCACTCATCTCACGTGCATGTGTTTCTCTCAATATGATTGCTCGTGAGGAGTCTTCCAATTGCTGTTCTTGTGTACCTGCATTAAAAATCACCCTAGCCTCTTCAAGAGAGGTCAGTGGTGGTGCAATGGGAATTCGCGAGTCCCGATCCTCAGTCAATGCTATCAAATCTTTTGGAATAGATGTCTGAATTGCTTCAGGGATAGATTGACCGAGTTGCCCTCCACTTTCTCCAGATAAATCTGCGAGTGGAGAATCCCATAAGGGAGCCAGAGTTGTTGGATCTGGGAGGGGAGAAAATGACTCTATTAAAGATGGCGGAGAGTCAGATTTTCCCTCTGAAGCATGTGACTGCTCTTCTGCCGTAACTATGGCAGGCACTGTAACCGACTCGACGTGCACTCCTCGCTGGGTGTCCTGAGTATTATCTGGGGAAGTGTATGGTTCCATTGTGAGTAATGGAATTGTGCTTGACTCAGTACAGGATGCCATGGCCCTATGGCGAATTTCAATAGATGCATCCTGTTGAGAGAATGCCTCTAGTAACTGTTCATTGGCCATTTCAAAGTCCATGTCCTGTTGGGAGGACAAGGATGGGCTTTCAGATGCCTCAGAATAGGTTTTTCTTTTCTTAGGAGGAGGCAGAGCTGAGGGTTCACTCAAATTTGACATTGTACTACTTCCTAGTAATCTTCTGGGTAACATTTTAGACAGTGGGGGAGAGGGTGAGATAGAATGAGACTCGTGTTTGGCTCTATGACCTGGGATTGAAGCTATGGTTCTACAACTTCATGGTCAGCCCTATCAACCACTGAGGGTCTGTTAACAGAAGTAGGAAGAGAGTGAGAGTGAGGAGTTACTACCTGTAATGGAAGAGCCTGGGTGGCTTGTACCACTGGAGGTTGAGGTTGTTGTTCATGGCCGGGAAGATTAAAAATAGGCAAGGGAATATAATTGGCCATGAAAGCAGATACAAGTACTGGTACTTGCATAAATTTGAAGGTTGTGTCTTGGCGAGTGTAAATCTTTTTGCTAACTGGTGGGGGTTCAGTTACAGCAGAGTTAGCAAAAAGTGATTTGTGTTCAGGGGTGAGTAGATGATCTGCTATAAGCATAAGAAAACGAGCATAGTAACATGATACCCTACGATTTGTAGAATGATCACGTAAAGCAGAAGTTAGACGTCTCAAGAGAATGGGAAAAAGTAGTTTGCCAAAATTGATCCTTTGATTGAAAACAACCGCAAGACCAATATACTGCAGGGTGGAAGTAATGTTATGAAAATTAGATTTTGTGCAGTTGGCAAACACTTTGGAAAGTGTATCGAAGAATATATCCCATTCAGACACCAAATTTGATTTAGAAAGTTTGGTTAAATTGATCACCCCCTGATAGTGAATGGCATTGAAAAAATTTGTGATATCATTTTCAGAGGGTAAATTACAGAAATTGTCTAGTGGAAAATTTAAAGCACGATTGACGACTGTTTCATCAACTACATACTGTGTGTTTGCGATGGTGAATGAAAAAGATTTTGAATCATCGGCCACAGTAGAAGTTGTGCAAATCAGTCTAAGTAGATCGACGTTTAAAATCACATTTGATTTAATAGCAGAGCTAACAATCGAATGATCATTTAAAAATCTAATCCAAGGCTTAAATTTTTCAACATCACATTTTTCCGGATTGAAATAACCAACTTGATTATGCGCGACAATTTGGAAATTGAGAGCCATTTTTTATAAAATAATAATAAGACACAAGCTTTTCAGAATTTTAAGAATAATATTAAGAAAATTCGAATTAATTAAATTAATTTAATAATTCGAATGAAATTAATTATAATCGAAAAATTTAGACAGAAATGTATCTCGTTAAAATTCTTAACTCACAAGCACAATTTTGATAAACCAAAAGACACAAATCTGAAATTAAAATTAAAATGGAATTTGAAGGGGCAAACTTATTTTAATTGGATTTTTGCGTTTTTTATAATAACTTTTATTTTTAAGAAAATTTCAGCAGCACTTCTTTATGTATATACTTGTATGTATATATCACAAAGTGATGATTAAGAGTGCTGAGTAAAAACTCGAGCAAAGAAATAATTGGATTGATGGTTTTGTTCTTGTTCGAGGAGAGAGAAGAGAGTAAAAGAGAGTAAAAAACTGTTCAAATTTTTGAGAAATGAAACTGCTGTGATGGTTTAAAACAATACACAACACACGTTTATATATGACAGCTGGTATGACAATCCGGGATTGTCATACCGATTGTCATACCAGGCAAAAAGAAGGAAATGAAACAAATAAACTAAGTATTAAAAATATAACTGGTATGACAATCTGATAGTCATACCGATTGTCATACCAGTACAAAATAAAACAATATTATTCTGATATTAATTTTATTACTGGCATGACAATCAATAGTCATACCGATTGTCTTGCCAGTTATAAAATTAATCTGATTTTAAAATAAGCAGTCATTATTTACTAAAATGACTTTCAGCAAGACATAAGCAGTCATTATTTACTAAAATGACTTTCAGCAAGACAATTTCAATTGTCTTGCCGATTGTCTTTCTAGAATAAGATAAAATAAGCATAACAGATTTATATTTTCATGTTTACTGAAATGATTTTCAGCAAGACAATTTTAATTGTCTTGCCGATTGTCTTTGCAGTAGAAAAACAAAATGAATATGTACAGACTTCTAATTAAGTACTGAAACCACATTTCAAAATAGTAAAACTGAAATAAAAACTTATAATTTTTACAGAAACAAAGATAATATATCAGAATTAATTATTTTTATTCCAAAATAGATTTCTGTTGAATTTTAGCAAATAAAATTCATAGAAAAATATTTTTAGAGGAAATAAAATATTCTGAGATATTTTAAATTAACAAGTAGAGTAAATAACATAGATAAGATAATATATATTACATAGAAATAAGCAAGAAATATGATAAAATGATAAAATAAATTTGCAAATGAATTTTTCATTTATGAAAAATTCATTTGTAAATTCATTCAAGAACAGATTCCAGATATTAATTAAATTAATCACAAAAACTATTTAACATGCCCAATTTACCAACTAATCTGGTAAATGTGGATTCGTCAAGTGGTTTAGTGAAAATATCTGTTATTTGTTCTTCTGTTGGAACAAAAAATAGTTCAACAGTACCATTCATGACGTGCTCTCTAATAAAATGATACCTGATGTCAATGTGCTTTGTCCTCGAGTGCTGCACAGGGTTGTTGGTGATGGCTATTGCACTTGTGTTGTCACATAAAATAGGAATCTTGTTCAATACAGAGCCATAGTCTCGTAGTTGGTTCCTAATCCACAAGATCTGAGCACAGCAGCTTCCAGCAGCAATATATTCAGCCTCGGCCGTTGAGTTGGAAACTGTTTGCTGTTTCTTGCTGTACCATGAGACTAGCCTGCTTCCTAAGAATTGACAACTTCCTGAGGTGCTTTTCCTATCAACAACACTTCCTGCATAATCTGAATCTGTATATCCGACAAGGTTAAAACCAGATTCTTTAGGGTACCAAATACCTAGATTTGGTGTTCCCTTAAGATATCTTAAGATTCGTTTAACAGCAACGAGATGAATATCTCTAGGATCCGCTTGGAACCTTGCACATAAACATGTAGCATACATAATATCTGGTCTACTTGCAGTAAGATAGAGTAACGAGCCAATCATACCTCTGTAGCTTGTGACATCTACCTTAATGGAGTTTTCACATGGTCCAAGCTTGACAGCTGTAGTTGATGGAGTCCTTGCTGATGCAGAATCCTCTAGATTGTACTTTTTGAGGAGTTCCTTGAGATACTTGGATTGACAAATAAATGTTCCATCTAACCTTTGATTTACTTGTAATCCAAGAAAGAACTTCAGCTCTCCCATCATGCTCATTTCAAACTTGCTGTGCATTAACTTAGCAAATCTCTTACAGAGATTATCATTAGTAGACCCAAATATTATATCATCCACATAGACTTGGACTAATATAGTATCATTCTTATGTTTTTTAGAAAAGAGAGTTTTGTCTATGACACCTCTAATAAAGCTATTTTCAATAAGAAATTCAGAGAGAGTGTCATACCATTTTCTTGGTGACTGTTTTAGCCCATAGATAGCCTTGAAAAGAAAGAAGACAAAATCCATATGATCTGGATCTTCAAAACCAGGAGGTTGCTCCACATATACCTCTTCATCCAGCTTTCCATTCAGAAAGGCGCTCTTGACATCCATTTGATAAACTTTAAAGTTTGAAAATGCTGCGAATGCCAGAAATATCCTGATGGCCTCAAGTCTAGCCACTGGAGCATAGGTTTCATCATAATCAATACCTTCAGCTTGAGAATACCCTTTAGCTACCAGTCTTGCCTTGTTTCTTGTAACCACACCATCTTCATCTAGTTTATTCCTGAATACCCACCTTGTACCAACAGCTTTCTTGTGTACAGGCCTAGGTACCAGTTTCCAGACTTGTTGACTTTCAAACTGATTGAGTTCATCTTGCATAGCAATCATCCAATCTGGATCAGTTAGTGCTTCTTCAATTTTCTTAGGTTCCATCTCAGAAAGAAATCCTGAGAACAGACACTCATTTTGAGTAGCACGTCTAGTTCTGACTCCAACATCTGGATCACCAATAATCAACTCAAAAGGGTGAGCTTTATTCCAGACTGTCTGTCTTGGAAGATTTGATCTTGATGATTCGCCTTGAAATTCATTGTGATGTTGTGTCCTACTAGATGATCCTTCAGCATCTCCCCCTGAGTTGTTGCCATGTTGACTTGAAGATTCTCCGTCAGTAGCAGTGGTATCTCCATTGTTTCCAGAGTTTCCATCACTATTACCTTGAGTATTATCAGGATTAACAGGTTCTTCAACAGCAACAACCTCAGGTTCTTGACCATGTTCTGACTCTGAATCTGACATATCATCAAACTTCAGTTTCTCAGAAGGATCTTCAGTTTGGATACTAGGGAGTTTAGTGTCATCAAAAGTAACATTGACACTTTCAGTTACTTTGTGTTGATCAATGATATACACTCTATATGATCTTCTTCCATATCCAACAAAAATACCCTCATATGCCTTTGCCTCGAACTTACCACGACGATCATCTCCATCCTTGAGCACGAAGCATCTGGCACCAAATACATGAAAGTATTTGATAGAAGGTTTCTGTTCAGTCAAAATCTCATATTGAGTTTTCATGTAGTCTTTGTTGATTAGAGTTCGATTCTGAGTATAACATGCAGTATTGACAGCTTCAGCCCAAAAGTACATTGGAAGACCTGATTCATTTAACATCGTTCTTGCAGCTTCAATCAATGTACGATTCTTCCTTTCTACCACTCCATTTTGCTGAGGGGTTCTAGGAGCTGAAAATTGTCTGGTAATCCCTTTGTCTGTACAGAATCCATTTAGAAGTGCATTCTTGAATTCTGTTCCATTATCTGACCTTATTGCTCTAACAGGGACGTTAGAATCTAACTCAATCATCTTGATATGATCAATCACAACTTGTGGTGTTTCATCCTTAGAGTGAAGAAATAAAACCCACGTGTACTTGGAATAGTCATCAACTATCACAAGACAGTAACACTTCTTTGACATAGAAAGGATATTAACTGGACCAAATAAATCCATGTGCAATAATTGCAGAACACCAGTTATGAAAGATGTGTCAGTGCCTTTGTGACTTGCTTTCTTTGACTTTCCTTTCTGGCAAGCCTCACATAGTCCTTCTGGAGAGAATTCCAGCTGAGGCAGACCTCTTACCAATTCTCTTTTGACAAGAGAATTCATTGTCTTGAAATTGAGATGGGAAAGTCTCTTGTGCCATAGCCAACTCTCATTTGACGATGCTTTTGCATAGAAACAATTGACTTCAAGATTGCTTCCAGAGTTCATGTCAGCTACGAACAGATTTCCTTTCCGTATTCCCATTAAGGAGGGTTTTTCACTTTTCTTGTGCAGAATCTGACACTTCAGCTTGTCGAATAAAACATTGTAGCCGTTGTCACAGAACTGACTAATGCTAAGCAGATTGTGTTCAAGTCCTTGCACAAGATATACATTTTCAATGATAACATTTCCAGCTTGCAAACAGCCATATCCCTCCGTTAAACCTTTGCTGTTATCTCCAAAGGTAACCACTGGGCCAGCTTTCTCAACCACATTTGATAGCAGGGCTCTATCTCCGGTCATATGTCTTGACGATCCACTGTCAAGAATCCACACTACCGGTTGTACCTGTTTAATGCCCTGCAATACAAATGGATTAGAACTTCTTCGGAACCCAAGCTTGGATGGGTCCGGCATACTTGTAAAATTGGCCTTTATCAGGCAAAACAACATTCTTAATTTCACTATTCTCAACATTCTCAATGACTGAACATTTGACCTTTAAAACAGCCTTATCAGATTTATGTTTAGGCTTAGGCACAAATGTCTCCTTTCTAGCTTTAGGAGGACTAGCAGTCTTAGACCTATCATGCTTTCTATTATTCACATGCTGACGAGGAGTAGTCTTATCATTAGAAGCATGCTTACCATTAAAATAAGCAAACAACAGATTAAAAGCACAAGACATACAATCAGGAACACCACATGCTTTATGAGAAGGATTAACAATAGGCAACTTATGCATGGTAGACATGGCATTTGTGCTATCCGACTCATGTGTGTCTGAGTTAGTCTCAGTTGCTTTCACAACCTTGACTGGAACTTTTGACACACTTGACTTGGAGACAGTTTTCCCATTAGCATTATCTTCAGCACGGATTTCTTCTTGAATAA
Organism: Apium graveolens; assembly: GCF_009905375.1. Classification (NCBI taxonomy): domain Eukaryota; kingdom Viridiplantae; phylum Streptophyta; class Magnoliopsida; order Apiales; family Apiaceae; genus Apium; species Apium graveolens. Next base: position 5,429,066 of record NC_133651.1, read on the forward strand.
TAAAAGAGGTCTCATCAAATGGTTCAGCAATTGATTCCTTATAGAGGGGTTCATCAACACCCTTAAGCACATGTGGTACTTCCCTGCCTTTAGCACATACATGAGGAGGGGAGTTTATGCCTAATTTTCCAATAGCAGCATTGTAATCATAACCTATTCCATGTGTTTGATTAACAGCTTGCTTATTGTAAAACTCTTTGGACTTCGAACAAGAATTAAAGTAAGCTTTAACCTTAGCCTCAAGACCGGTGATCTTGTCTTTGAGAATAGTTTCGAGTTGTCTATAACAGTCAACTCTATTCTCTAGAAAAGATACTTGGTCTTTAAGTTTATCTTGATTAATGTGCACAAGTCTTAATTCATTGACCTCTTTCTCAAGGTCTTTGATTTGTTGATTTAACAATTCATTATCACGACGAGCACAATCTAAGTTACCTCTTAGATGATAAACCATTTCAGCATCAGAAAGTTTTACCTCTTTTCTTGACGATGAGGTGCTTGCATCACTAGCCATGAGAGCAAGATTCCCAACTTCTTCGTCTTCACTGTCAGTATCATCCCAACTTCTTCCCTTTGCCAGGTACGCCCTTTCAGATTTACTCTTCTGATTAGAATCATAAGAGTTCTTCCTTGCATGTTTTGGCTTCCTGCATTCTGTGGCAAAGTGTCCCAACTCATTACAGTTGAAGCATCGAATGGTGCTTCGATCAACCATCCCTGTTTTATACCCACCACTGCTGGTGTTAGAGGATGAAGATCCACCTTTCTGGAATCTGTTGTAGTTGGACTTGTACTTGAACTTGGGATTCCTTTTGAATCTGACATTTGAGAATCTCTTGACAATCAGGGCCATTGACTCATCCTCCAATTGCTCCAGTTCTTCCAAGGAATAAAAATCATCTCCTGATTGATTTGTAGTAGGAGAATCAAATTCTGCTACTATCACATTATCTTCAACCTTGGAGGACTGTACCATTCTATCTGACTGTTGAGATTGTTGTTGATATAGTGGTTGTTGTTGTTGTTCATCAGCTATCAGAGCAGTAGACGTGCTGACCACTCTTCCTTTCCCGTAAACTTCCTTCTGCTGAATCTGCTCCAACTCATAAGTCTTTAACACACCATATAGCCTTTCCAAAGAAATCTCACTCAGATCTCTTGCTTCTCTTATGGCAGTGATTCTATGTTCGAGATGAGTTGGCAGTGTTAAAAGGAACTTTTTATTGACCTCCCTGATGGAATAGTATTTACCATTAATGTTCAGGTTGTTGATCAATGCATTGTACCTCTCAAACACTTCAGTGATTCCTTCTCCTGGATTGGATTTAAAGTATTCATACTCAGAGGTTAGGATTTCTAATTTGTTCTCCCTAACTTCCTCTGTGCCTTCATTAATAATCTCAATAGTTTCCCAGATATGTTTAGAATCTTTACAATTCATCACATGTCTGTTCATTAGGGGATTAAGGGAATCTACTAAGATTAATTGAAGGCTAGCATCCAGGGAAGCTTCTTCTATTTCAGCAGGAGAGAAGTCCTCAGGATCATTCACATAAGTTCTCGCTTTGGTGATCACCACATCATTCTCTATTACCTCTGGTTCAATAACCATAGGAATTTTTGGACCCTTCTTCAACACTTGCAAATATTTGGGATTAGCAACCTGTAAAAACAGTAGCATCTTCTTCTTCCACATCACATAATTTTCTTTATCGAAAAGTGGAATTTTAACGGTTCCAACTTTTTGTGTAGTCATTATGAATTTTTGAGTGAATAAAAATTCAAGAAGTGAAAGAAACACAAAAGTCTAGGATCTTGATTTGTACATTAATCAGAAGGCTCTGATACCAATTGTTAGGTCCCAATTTGTTTGTAGAAGGGGGGGTTGAATGCAAACAATACTGTTTCGTCGAATAAAATGCGGAATAAAATTGTGAAACAAAATTCAAGTTAAATAAAACTTTTATTAAACTTGAAAGGTGTTACAACTACGGTATCGATTACAAGGGATTAATCTCAAATCAATTATTACAAATTTAGAATAAATTCGACATGAACTTTTTCTATTTTTGTAATTAAAAGATCAAATGCTAAAAGCGATTTGAGATTAAGTTCTAGGGATTTTAATCCGCTAGATTGATATACAAGAACAAGATAAGTAATTCTAGTGGTTTGGATTTAACATTAACAAACTAGAATATTTGATCTTGAATAAGCAGATGGATGATGAAATATTTTTCTTTTGTTCTCTGCTGTGTTCTGTTGTTCTGTATGATTGATTGATATTTTGAATTGCTGCTTCTGCTTCTATTTAACAATCCAATCGAGAGAAAAAGAACTGGAATGACAATCCTTTTTAGCTTGAAAGACTTTCGGTGAGACAATCTATTAGAGCTAGCAAGACAATTAAAATGAACTAGCAAGACTTTCGGTATGACTATTGATTGTCATACCGATTGTCATATTAGTTCAAATGAAATTGTTTTACTGAATTAATAATTGATTTTAATCTAAATAATAATTCTATCAATACAATCAACTGAATTAGCATGACATTCGGTATGACTATCAATTGTCATACCGATTGTCATACTAGTACAATCAGTTGTCTTATATAGAATTATCACAGATTTTAATCAATTAATATTCTGAAAATCCTTAATATTAATTCTAAATTAATTAATCAATTTAATTCAATTAATCAATAAATTATTCCTTGCAGATATAATTTATTTTCTTAATTAAATTATATGACTTAATTAATTAATAGAGAATTAATACTAACCCTGAGCAGCATCCATTCTTCTGACAATCTTCTGAAAGTCACTGAGACTTATGAATTAATTCCGTCACTTCAATGCTGACACTCGATGTACTGTCTGGTTCATGAGTGACTAACTTTCGTGACGTTTCTTCATGTCTTGACTTTGTTGTTCTGATTGAATCCTTGTAATAAATGATACCTTGACGAGATCTCTGTCACTTGATTAAATCCACGATCTTGATTTATATCACTGAGGCATGATCAAATTCTTGAACTTCTTTCAGTGAATCTTCAAGTCTGCAGATGAACAATGTTTCTTTATTCTTTGACATATGTTACTTTGTGAGATCTCTCTGATGCTTGATCCACTATTTACTTATTACATTCTTATTTGAGTTGAGTTAAATACTCGAATAAACGAGTAGGCTATGACATATGCCTTTCAAAGTATCATATAAAGTTAACACTGGTCCTTTGTTAGTTGTAACAATTTTAGATCAGAAAACTCTTATATTCTCTCAAGATAGAAGCTAAGCTCTTTATCAACAAAGAGCCTAGAAATTTTGTAGCAAAACATTCTTAATTTTAATATAAAATTAAGTGAGTTTTGAAATATCTATGTTATTCATTGTTGCATGTTTAATTTCAGTGTTAACACATCTTACTACAAGATTTGATTTACTTTGTTCACAACCATAAAAGATTCAAAAAAACAAATAAACATAAAAACACATTTACCCCCATGTGTGTAATTCATTACCTAACAAGTGGTATCAGAGCAAAATCTGAAAGCAAACAAATTCAAGATCTTGAAAGAATGAATACACAGAAAATTGGTAGCATCAAAATTCCTACTTTTGACAAAGCTAACTACACTCTTTGGAAAAGGAAAATTTTGTTGTTTATCAGGATGGCCAATCCACTATACATTCACATTCTCAAAAATGGCCCCTTCACTCCTATGGTAAGAGTTGATGAATCTACAGATGGTGATATGGTCATTCCAGCTCATTATGCACCAAAAGATCCTTCTGAGTACATTAAGTCTGAGAAAGAAAAAGTTTCCCTAGATAGTGGCTTGCAGCTCATATTGATAGAGTCACTTGACAATGTAATGTACAATAACATTATCAATTGTGACACTGCTAAGCAGATCTGGGAAAAGATTGAAATACTATGTGAAGAAACCGAGGAAGTTAGATCTAATCAAATAGGAATACTGATTTCACAGTATGAGGGTTTCATGGCTAAGCCAAAAGAAAGTATCACTGATGTGTTTGAAAGGTTTAACAATCTGATAAATGATTTGCAGCTGCATGACAAATACTATGAAGTTGAAGAATTGAACTTGAAGTTTTTGCTTACACTCCCTGACCATTTGGAACAGAAAATTTCAGTAATCAGAGAAAGGAGAGACTTGAGCAGAATAACACTGGAAGTTCTATATGGAATTCTAAAAACATATAAATTAGAAATGGTTCAAAGGAAATCATTGAAAACTGGTCTAGGGCATGTTGTAGATGGTTCAAGTGCTCTAATTGTCAATGAAAGCCAGACCTCTAATGATGAGCCAAGATCCCAGATTCCAGTTGTATCAACAAGTGAGCAAAGAAACAATGATTCACAGGAACAAGTCATTCTGGAATTGGAAGAAGATGAGTTCCACACCCTAGATGAACTTGATGAGCTTGATCAGTCAATGGTCTATCTGGAAAGAAAGTTCTCTAACATTAGAGTAAAGAAGCCAAGATTCTTCAAGGGTAAAGGACAATCATTCAACAAAGGCAACAGCTGGAAAGAAAAAGGGAAGTACACATCTGATAGCAAAAATGGTTACAAAACTGGATCTGTTTACAGATCAAAGGTAAGGTGCTTCAACTGTGATGAACTAGGCCATTTTGCTACAGAATGCAGGAAGCCCAAGGAAGCAAAGAAAGACAAAGCTTATATTGCAGAGGGAAAAAGTTGGGATGACTCTGATAATGATGAAGATGAGGAAGTTGGAAATTATACATTAATGGCCTTGGAGCAAGGAGAATCATCCTCATCAAAATCACAGGTACCAACTCTCACCACCATTGATTTAAATGTGAGTCAATATAAGGAAACTGTAGAGAAGATGAGCACAAAAATGTTTCACATTCATACAGGTATGGTTGCTGCTAATGAAGAAGTTAGCATACTAACAAAGATAAATGAGAAGCTTAAAAATGAGAAATAAGAAGTTGAATTGTTGTTAGTAGAGCTTGTAGTCGTAAGACAAGAGAATGCATATATGAAGAACAAGCTCAAGTGTGCAAGTGAAATTGAAGCAGTGTTAAGGGAGAAGCTTGAAAAGAATGAGGTCAAGTTGAAGTCCTTCAAGAATGCGTCGGAGTTGGTTGGACAATACCATGAGAAAACAAGTCATGTGCAAATATTGCTATTGGTCTTGATTATGATGCCTTGAACAACAAGAAGAAAGATATAGGTTACAAAGGAAAAGCAACAAAAAATGAAAATGTTCCAGCAATGCTGAAGAAGGTTGTATAACCTATGTTCAAGGCATGTGAAGTTAACTTCAGTGAAGAAGAGTTGATCATCAAGCAAGAAATTGTTGATGAAGACAATGAGAAGAAAAATGCCGAAGCAACTCAATCTTCCAAAGCTGAAGAGAAGCTCATGGACAAAAAAAGTTCCAAGACACCTGTCAAAGAAACCAAGACTGAAGATGCAAGAAAGAAGAAGAAAAATAGAAATGGGAAAATTGGTATAAATAAAAGCAACAATTTGCTTATATTGCAGATGCTCCAAGAAAGAAATGTGAAAAATGTGGCTCTGTGAATCACCTAACTCACCTTTGTAAAAAGGCTGTTAGCAAGCCAATCGAAGGAGCCTGCAAATACAATGAAGCATATACAAATGATCCCAACTCATTATGTGACAAGTTTGATTGCATCCCTTGTAACCTGAAAGTAATAAAAAGTTACCACAAGCTGAGAATAGACCTTAATAAAACAAAAATTAGGTCCATAACAGATAGGGAAAATGCACAACAGTCAATGAATTCTATTTTATCTGAAATAACTCATTCTACTTCTGCTAAATCAGTTAACAAGAAGAAAGTTCCCAACACTGCTTGGGTTGCTAAACACATTTAAAACTCATTGTGTGCAGGGCAAAATAAAGAAGGTCATATGGATCATAGACAATGGATGTTGCAGACATATGACAGGTGATAAGGCCATGCTATCACAGTTTAAGGAGAAGACTGACCCTTTGGTGACCTTTGGATGTGCAGGGAAAAATAAAGAAGGTCATATGGATCATAGACAATGGATGTTGCAGACATATGACAGGTGATAATGCCATGCTATCACAGTTTAAGGAGAAGACTGACCCTTTGGTGACCTTTGGAGACAATAGCAAAAGATTCACAATGGGATATGGAAAGATTGTTTTTGGAAATGTTATCATTGATGATGTAGCACTGGTAGTTGGTATTGGAGTGAATCTTCTCAGTGTTAGTCAATTTATAGACAAAGGTTTTGAAGTTTTATTCAACATAGAAGAATGCACTTTTATCAGCAAGAAAACTGGTGAAGTTGCTCTGAAAGGAGCAAGAAAAGGAAGCTTATTTGTTGCAGACTTGGACTCAGCAAATAATGATGGAGTTTGTTACTTCTATACCAAGGCATCAGAAGAACAAAGCAAGCTTTGGCATAAAAAGTTGTCTCACTTGAATATCAAGGCAATTAACACCTTGGTCAAAAAAGAGTTAGTAAGAGATATGTCTAATTTTGAGTTTGTTCAAGTTGAAGTTTGTGAAGCCTGTCAAAAAGGAAAAATAAAAAGATCAAGTTACAAGTTAAAAACTGTGAATTCTATATAAGTGCACCATTGCAACTTATTCACATGGACTTGTTTGGGAATGTCTTATCAATTTCAAGAAATAAATATGCACTTGTGATGGTGGATGATTTCTCAAGATACACTTAGGTAGAGTTCATGCACTCTAAAGATGAGACTCCGCACATCATAATTGAGGACATCAAGAAGATAGAAAAACAAGCTGAAGATCATAATTGTGTAAAGAGATTGAGAAGTGATAATGGAACAGAATTCAGGAATGCAACATTGAGTGAATTCTGCAAAAGCAAAGGCATTGTTCAAGAATTCTCAGCAGCTTAAACACCTCAACAAAATGGAGTAGTTGAAAGAAAGAACATAACATTAGTTGAAGCTGCTAGAACAATGCTGCAAGATGCCAAGTTTCCAACAAGTTTTTGGGAGGAAGCTGTTAACACTGCATGCTATACTCAAAATAGATATCTTATTAACAAGGCTCGTGAAAAATCACCTTACTCAATCATGTCTAAGAGAAAATCAATTGTAAAGAATCTTCATGTGTTTGGAAGCAAGTGTTATATTTTAAAAGATAACTCTGAATACATTTAAAAATTTAACTGAAAGGTTTTTGAAGCAATTTTTCTGGATATTCATTGGAGAGAACTGCCTACAAGGTTTATGTGATTGATCAAAAGAAGATTATGGAAAGCACAGATGTGACTTTTGATGATGACAAGTGTCCAGGCTTGGAATGCCTTGATGATCATGAAGCTGAAGCCCTTGCATTTGAAAACCTCAACATTGATAGTGATTCTGATGGAGAAGATGAAGTTAATGCACAACAGATAATGAATAAAGAGATTACTGAACAGGAAAATCATGGGAATGGAAGCTCATCTCAAACACCTGAATTTGACAACACAAACTCAGGGGGAGAAAGAGAAGAAGGATCTACAAGTCATAACAATGATGAAGAAAACGATGAAAGCACAAGTCAACAAATTCACACAAGGAAGTGGGATAGAAGTCACACTAGAGAAGCAATTATTGGTGATCCTACTGCTGGTGTGAGAACTAGAAGTGCATCTGCTAATGAGTGCCTATATACATGCTTTTTGTCTCAAGTAGAGCCTAAGAAAACTGAAGAAGCTCTAATAGATCCTGATTGGATATCTTCCATGCAGGAAGAGTTGAATAAGTTTGAAAGAAATAAAGTTTGGGAGTTAGTTTCTGCACCAAAGAACAGGATTATAATTGGAACAAAATGGGTGTTCAGGAATAAGATGGATGAAAATGGTATAATTACCAGAAACAAGGCAAGGTTGGTTGCTAAAGGCTACTCACAAGAAGAAGGAATTGATTATGATGAAACTTTTTCTCCAGTTACAAGACTTGAAGCAATAAGGATTTTTTAGCATTAGCTGCACATTCAAATTTTAAAGTGTATCAAATGGATGTCAAGAGTGCCTTCCTAAATGGTGAGCTAGAAGAAGAGGTTTATGTGCAACAGTCACCTGGCTTTGAAGATCTAGAATTTCCAGATTTTGTGTACAAGCTACTCAAGGCTCTATATGGACTAAAGCAGACACCTAAAGCTTGGTATGATACATTTTCAGAATTCCTACTTAAGCATGATTTTACTAGAGGGACTATAGACAAAACTCTATTTTACAAGAAACATGGTGATGATATGATTTTAGTTCAAATTTATGTGGATGATATCATCTTTGGCTCTACAAATGAAAAGTTTTGCCAAAGATTCTCTAGGCTTATTCAGAGTGAATATGAAATGAGTATGATGGGGGAATTAAGTTACTTCCTTGGACTACAAGTCATTCAAAGAAGTAATGGAATCTACATCAGGCAAACTAAGCATGTCAAGGATTTATTGAAGAAGTTTGGTATGGTTGATTGTTCACCTGCATCTACACCTATGTCTACCGCAACAAAGTTGGATGAAGATAAAAAGGGAAAAAGTGTAGACATTTCAAGCTATAGAGGGATGATTGGATCATTACTTTACTTAACTTCAAGTAGACCAGACATCATATTTGCTACATGTCTGTGTGCAAGATTTCAAGCCAATCCAAAAGAATCACATTTGATGGTTGTAAAGAGGATTTTCAGATACTTGAAGGGGACTCCAAACTTGGGATTGTGGTATTCTAAGGGAACTGGTTTTGAAGTTGTTGGCTACACAGATGCAGATTTTGCTGGATGCAGGGTTGATAGAAAGAGTACTAGTGGAAGCTGTCAATTTCTTGGACAAAGACTTGTGTCCTGGTATAGCAAAAAATAACAATTTGTATCAATTTCTACAGCAGAAGCTGAATACATAGTTGCAGGAAGTTGTTGTGCTCAAGTGCTTTGGATTAGAAATCAGCTAGTGGACTATGGCCTAGTGTTACACAAAATTCCAATTATGTGTGATAATACTAGTGCTATATCTATAGTGGCTAATCCAGTTAATCATTCTAGAACAAAACACATTGATATAAGGTACCATTTCATTAGAGAATACGCTGCAAATGGTACCATTGAGCTCATTTTTGTTCCAAAAGAAAAATAGTTAGCTGATATTTTTACTAAACCTTTGGATGAAACAACTTTCACTAGACTTGTAGGTGAAATTGGTATGCTTAATTCTTCATCCTAAGGCAAGAGCTCAGCTAATGTTCTGCAACAGATTAATTTCTAATAAATCAACATTTATTTGATTTAGTTGGAAATTAACTGAAATGTGAATTATAAATATTTCAAAAATCTCTGCATATTTATTTTTCAAAAACAAAAATTCAACTTGGAATTTTTCAAATTCTAAGTAAACTGCTAAGTTGTTAATTTACATCTTTAATATGTAAAATTAACACAAGGCAGACTTAAACTGATCAAAAGTATATAGAGAACTGAGTTCTCGATAAGTCTAACTGACTTATCGACAAGACATTTTAAGACTTCTCGAGTGAGTTTTCGATAAGTCAATTTACTGACTTCTCGAGTGACTTCTCGATAAGCACTATTATGACTTATCGATAAGTCATTGTAAGAGTTCTCTATAAGTGTAAACTTACAGAGTTCTCTACAAGTATCTTTTTAGACTTATAGATAACTCAGAACTAAAATAATTTAATTCAATAAATTATTTTCGTAAAATACTTTTGGCAAAATTATTCTAATTTTATTTTGAATTCATTCAAATAATAATTGGAATCAAATTCAGTCCATTTCAGAACAAACTGGGTATTTATTTGACATCTCGGTAAGTTATTTTTCAGTTTTCTAAAAGAGTAATTTAAAATGACTTCTCGATATGTAATTCTTTTTCAAATTGACTTCTCGATAAGTATAACCCAAACGTCTATTTCTGACTCCTCGATAAGTCATTTGCTTTTACTATAAATACCCAGACATCTCGATACATATACATACTTACATCTTTCGAGAACTCAAGTGACCTAGATTTTCAATCCAAAACCGATTTCTCTCTCATTTTCACTCCTTTCTCACTAACTTTTCTTACCCACTAAACTTACTACTCATAACAATGACAACCATCAATATTGTTCCCTTCATCCCCAAGGAGACTAACTTTCTTGCATTTTTAGATGCAAACCAAGCACCTGAAATCTTTCAATATTTTGTCAAGTTCCTATATGAGACCTACTTTGTAGGGGCTCACACTGCTAATCCTTTGTTGTACTTGGATGTGTTAGGGACTTTTGGAACACAACTACAACAAGGACAATCGTGCATGAGAACCAAGCTGCAAAAATTGTGATAAACTGCATAATCAAGGGACAACAGGTGGAGATCTCTGAAAATGATGTAAATCTGGCATTGGGCATTCCTACTGACAAGCTGGTGGAGGCTCCAACTCAGGATGAGCTGTATGAATTCATGAGCTTCATCAATTATTCTGAGAAGATCAACCTGGCCAGCATGAACAAGAAACATCTCAGGAGGGAATGGTCCATTCTTTTTGACTCAGTGATAAGGGCCTTCACCTGCAGAAAGTCAAGGTTTGACAACATATCAAGTGTTGTCCAGAAGCTAGTCTACTCAATGGCCCACAATAAACAGATCAATGTAGGACACTGCATACTGGAGGAATTGAGCACCAGGCTAACAATGTCATTGGAGACAAGAGGTAAGGAAATTTTTCTACCTAGATTCATTATGTCATCTTTAAACCATAAAGTTAATGACATACATATGCTTGAAGGAGTAAATAGGTCACTAATTGGCAACTGTAAGCAAGTATACAAAATTCTATTTGGATAACTTCTTACTAAGAATAAGGTTCCAGTGAGTCTTAAGTTAACACCTTTCATGATTGAAAGATTAAGACTTACCCTTATTTTATGTCAGATATGAGAATCAGTGCTAGTCAACCTAATGCAACAATGGTTCATGAGCTTGTAGAAGCACAAACATAGGCACGCCCACCTACCATGTTGAGCCTATTCCTTCTCTACCAATAGCATCTAGGAAACCAACCACTTCATCCTCTCAAAAGGGTGAAGTGAGTAAAAAAAAGAGAAAGAAGATAACCTTGAATGTTATGCATGAGAGTGATGAGGAACAAACAGAAGTTGAGTCACCCTTGGTCAAGAGGACAAAGAATAGTAAGAAATCTGAGTTGACCACTCAAACCACCTCTGTATCCTCCCAAAAGGATGCAGTTGTAAAAATGGGGACTAAACAGACTCTAGATACATCCGCTCAACAGGGTGTGTCTATTGAAAAAAGCATTCACCCAAATGCACCCTGTATAGAGTCTGCACAGCCAACGCCTGAAGAAATTCAAGTGTATGGTAGGAGAAATAAGGATGGCAAACACTGTGAGAGCACATCTATTGAAGCTCCCTCATCCATTCAGGGGGAGCTGCCAACACTCAATTCTGAGCAACCAATCTCAATCTCACAAATTTCTTCCTATCCTACAACACTTGAATTCATTTCTCAAGTGCAAGCTAAATCAAGTGACTTGGTTCAAAAAACCTTGTTCACCACCCATACACTACAATCAGATGGTGAGAGACTACTAGCTGGGGTAGACCTTGATGACACCATCAAAACCATGGGAGATTCATCAGTTTTTACTAAAGACCCCATGGATGTCACAAATGCACCTTCATTTGCAAATCAGTCTTCACAGACTGTTAGGTTTGAGGGTAGTACTCCTGAGGGGGAGCTATCTAAATCCTCTCCAATTCAATTGGAGGTTTCTCATGTAGGAACAACTCCCCTCAAAACCCTTGCAGAAATTGCATTAGCAGTTGATGCTAGGAGTACAATTTCCAATGACCCTGCTATGGGAGAGGCAAGTTTATCACATTCATGTGACAGTGCTTTGCAAGAAGCACAAGGGTTTGAGACTGGTGCACATGACAGTAACCCAGTCAAGTCCCCTCCAATTCAATTGGAGGTTCCCACTAAATGTGAGGAACAATAACTTGTCATAACCACAGAGCAATCTGTGAGTAAAACTGTGGCTTATGTCACAGGGGGTTCTGATCTACCTTCAACCTCCAAACCTCAACAACAAAACCTTCTCTCTCTCAATGGCTGCAAGAATCTGACTCTCAACCTACATCTGTAGATGATCTTCTTGTTGAGCAGATTTCTGGATTAGCAAATATCTCACAGCATCTACTCACTTCAGACATGAGCAATCAAGACTATCAAGCCATTATGTTCACATACAATGAAGATGTTGAAAAATAGAAAGAGAAGATTGTGAATGATGTAGAACTAGATGGGAATGTGGATGCATGGTTTTCTAAAGACTTTGTATTGGAGATGGATCAAGTCTTGGCTAGGTTCAGGGATGAATATGTCACTATCCTTAGAAGCAATGCCAAGGTCTTGACTCCTCAGGATGTCTATGATGCAGTCACTAAGGTCTACAAAGCTCAACTCAAGGCTTTTCACCTATTTGGTAAAGCTCTAGAACTCAAGCTGACCGGTCATGAAGACAAGATAAGTAAGCTGGTGAAGGAGAAAATGGATGAGATTATACCATCTCAAGTATAGATCACCTCCAAGTTCAAGCATTTTGCTGATCAAATGTCAAGGATGGATCTAACTACCATTGAAAAAGAAGTCAAAAATCTCAAACAGTCCTTCATTGCTCTTCATACAGTGGTCCAACAGCAAATCACTCATTCAAATGACACAAAGATCAAACTGGAACAGCTTCACCAGAGCATATATGAGTCTTCTGCTTTGCTTATGCATAGCATCAAACAGGATGTGAAAGCAACTTTTGGCTCCTCAACATCTACAAGCTCTTATCAGCCTGGCTCCACCTCTACAAATCTTCAAATCCAATCTCTTCAACAACAAGTTTCAGACTTGCAGACCTCCAATGCTTCTCTCAATGCACAAGTCCAAGCCTTGACTTCTCTAGTCAAAAGTCAACAATCAGATATCCAGACCCTGGTGGACTCCCATAAGCATCTTTAAATGCAGAATTATGTTGCTTTGGGGACCATCATAGGGAAGCTCAACATACCATTGCCCTATTTACCTGAACAAAAAAGGCCAGAAATTTCCACTCTCCTGCTAATGCCTGTCACCAAGACTAAGGGGGAGATTGAGGATAGGATTCAATAATCTGCTAAGTCAAAGTCTAAAGAGCCTATTCAGGTTGGCCAAAGCTCAAGTGCTCAAATTGATGTTGGAAAAGAAAGACTTCAAAGAGCTGCAGAAGGACCCAATCAAGATCAGGAATTCAATGACCTTCTTGAAGCACTAAGAATGTCTCTTCAAAATAACTATGTGACTTGCAAGAAAGCTTTGGCCAAGAACTTCAACTTCATAAGGGCAGTGGTGGTGAAAGTTGATAACTTTTTAGAGAAAAGAATTGTCATGAACATCAATGATGATGGTGTGGACATGATGAATCTAAACTTTAAGAGCATCTGAACTGGATGTAATGATTGACAAGGTGAATCCAGTTATTCAAAAAGACACTCAACTTCTCCAAGAGCTCAAAAAGGCACAGATAGCAGCTTTTCCAGAGGCCTATCTATATCCAAACCAAGGAATAGTTTATATTTGTCCAACAACCAAACAAGCCAGACATCTCCTTGTTCCTAAACACTGTGTCCGATCAAACATGAGGTTGATCATGACCTTGCAGTCTGATTTAAAGTACAAAAGGAACAAGAAGCATGTGGATGTTGAGATGATAAAAATCTTGGACTGATATCTCTTAAATCCTAAGACCATGTTGCCAACTCAATACAACTTAAGAAATGACAGGGATGATGATGAGCAGAAGGATGACAACCAAAAATCTACAGGCTCAAATCCAAGTCAATCCTCTAAGGCAACCGGTAGCAAAGATAAGAAGCAAGAAGAAAAGAAGGATGATGAGAAGAAGAGAGGAAGTAAGAGAAGAAGCAAGAGAAGGCATGATGGCTCAGAACCACAACAAACCTTAAAAATCCAAACAACTCTAGCTCAACCTTCAAAGCCAACAACCTCAATCATCAAACCACCTCTAATCTCTAAGCCAAAGTTTCTATACAAAAAAACTGCAAACACTTTCCTAAAAATACCAATCACCTCAAACCAAACATCTCTCAAGAAAATCACAAACTTACCTTTAGACAAGCCTTCACTCAAAATTCACTACAAAAATGTTGGGAGGAAACCTAAGAAGGTTATGGATGCTGAAAAAGTACAAGTTACTGAAAGGACCATCTGGAACTGTTTCAGGAAAAGTGACTTTCTACCTTTAAATTGGTGCATCTCGGATGAAGATTATTTTCAACAACTAGCTGAGGAAATAGTTAGAGTTTGGGTTGTATCTCTAAGGAAAGTCAGAATTTACTATGAAGATGGGCCCTTCACATTTCTTGGATGTACTTTAATGGACTCTCTCTCTCTCCCACACAAATCAAGAGAGTGATAAGCTTGTTAAAAGATAAGGATACTGCTACAAGAGCATGGTGATCAATTTTGGCTGAGTGGTTGATTGAAAGGGAAGAAAGAAGAAAAAGAAATGAAGCTGAATATGAATAAAGGGTAAGGAAATATGATGAAAAGATTGAAATGTTCATAAAAAAGATCAGAAGAACTGAAGGCAAAGGGAATGAGCAGAATCTCTAAGGATGGAAAGTTTTTAAACATTAAACTAGCAAATTATCAAGATTTATGATTGATTTACTAGGCAATGGTTATCCAAAGGAAGACAAAATCAAACTTGCAGAAGCTCTAAGTGGGACACATATTATAGAAGAACTTGAAATTCTTGATTACTTAAAGGATCTCATCAGAAAAGAAGCTGAAGCAAAAACAGTTTTTACCTGATGCTTATAACTATTTGAACTCTGTAAATCTCCTAATGTATAAAAGTTGTAATTGTGTCAATTTTTATGTATTAATTCAATTTTCCATTTTAGCTTGGGGTTAGTCTTGTTAACAGGCATGAATCTGTGTTAAGCAACCTTCTCACAAATTGGGGGAGATTGTTGTGCAAGACATGCATGTACCTTAACCAGACTAAGTCATATTGACAACCCTAAGTTAGTTGAATTGTAATCTTAGTTTGCATTTTGTATTGTAACATTTAAAGTCTGTAAAAATATCAATGAGCAGACCGGAGTCTTTTTCTTTAAACAGTGTCAAGCCTAAGAATTTTATCTGGAAGAAGATCAAGAAGATCATGCCTTAGAAGAATTATGAAGAATCTTGGAGTTGAATAAATATGTTTTGAGAAAAATGTTCTAAGTCAAGATCTCTACAAGTCACAGATTTAGTGTTATAGAGAAGTCATTCGAGAACTCGAGAATGACTTATAGAGAACTCAAGAAAGCTACTAGAGAACTCTGAGTTATCGATAAGTCAAATTTCACTAGAGAACTCAGAGACATCGACAAGTCAAAATTCACTAGAGAACTCTGAGTTATCGACAAGTCAAATTTTACTAGAGAACTCAGAGATATCGACAAGTCAAAATTTACTAGAGAACTCTGAGTTATCGACAAGTCAAATTTCACTAGAGAACTATGAGTTATCGATAAGTCAATAAGTCACTAGAGAACTCAGAGATATCGATAAGCCAAAGTGAAGATATGAAGGTGAGAGATCTCGACAAGCTAAATTCTCTTATAGAGAACTCAGAGACCTCTACAAGTCAAATCAACTACGGAGTATTAGAGATCTCGATAAGTCAATATAATTATCGAAATGTCAAGATCTCTATATACCTAATTGGAGATCTCAAGGTAAAATCTCAAAGTACAAATTACAGACCACTTCAATATCCAAGATTAACAATCAACAAACAATCCAACCAGTTGGATTGACAAGTCTACAAAAAGCAGCTTGGAGAGTGTGCAAGATCAAGTGTGAAGATTAACTGACAAAGTAGGATCAAAATTAACACAATATGCAAATATATGCTAAGCCAGAAATGGAAGATATAATTTTCCTAAAATGGAATGATTAGCGACAGTTTACTAAAGTGAATAGCATCTCTTATTATACACTGTGTAAACCAGTAGTTAACTATCATATAAAGTTAACACTGGTCCTTTGTTAGTTGTAACAATTTTAGATCAGAAAACTCTTATATTCTCTCAAGATAGAAGCTAAGCTATTTATCAACAAAGAGCCTAGAAATTTTGTAGCAAAACATTCTTAATTTTAATATAAAATTAAGTGAGTTTTGAAAGATCTATGTTATTCATTGTTGCATGTTTAATTTCAGTGTTAACACATCTTATTACAAGATTTGATTTACTTTGTTCACAACCACAAAAGATTCAACAAAATCATAAAAACACATTCACCCTCCCCCTCTGTGTGTAATTCATTACCTAACAATTTTCAATTATATTTAAGATCCCTGCCTATTTTGTTTAAATCATAAAAATATAGCTATTTCTTTGATTTAGATTTAACATATATTCATCTTTTTAATTCAAGATCTAAATGTACTTTAAAATAGTTTAGGAAATAAAAAAGAATATACATGTTCAGCAGAAGAAAAACAAATTATCGGATTTCATTTGATTTTATTTATGCTCAATCTTGGATTCTAAAAACCACATCATTGAATTAACCGAACACATATTTTTTATTTAATTTTAACTAGTAGGAGACCACATCTAAAAAAGACTAGTCAGATTACTAATCTCATATTTCCATACATATTATTCCTAAATTATAATATTTGAGCATAACAAGATATGTATTTAACCAATCAGAAAATATTAAATTATTTTATACTAATAAAATAGAAATCCTAAAATTTAGACCAATAACATTATATTAAAAATTTCTTGATTTTACCATATCTATGTATTACATATTTTATATGTCAATATATATAAATGTGTGTATATATATATTTTTTAGTTAAAATATTTACGAGTATATAAATAATTTTTCTCACACTTTGATTATTCAAGTTTCATTTGATTTATATCGGCAATATCATGAGTTATATAAATCAGATTTTGACGAATTTACAGCACACATACACTCAAAAAATAATATATAACTTAGACATGGTTTAAAAAAATGTTATTTAACTAAAATTATCCAAAAATCGAAGCGAAAATATAATTACAAATTTTTCATTACGTATAAATTACATGTAGAATACTTGCTTATTTTTTATTTGAATCATGAATATATAAATATTTGTTTATTTTAGATCAAACATACATCATCTATTTATTTCAAAACTAAATGATACTTTTTAATAGTTAAAGAATCAAATAATCGAATTTGACTTGAAACAAATAAAAAAAATGAACTTTCCTACCAGAATTTTTTTAACGGATTTCGTTTCTAGCTTGAGTTCTAGAAATCAAATTATAGAGATTTTAAACCCACACAAAACTGAAGAAATGATCTTTAACTTAATGATATTTTAAAAAGTACTATCCAACATTTAAACAGAAGAGACAATATCGAAATTCGGAATCAATATTTTATTCTATTTTCGATAATTACCACTTTTTTGTTGAAATGACATTTATATAAAATATTTCTTTTTTATCCAATGATTACCATCAATCTATTTCAAGATCTAGCGATCTTTGTCACATTAGGCGTGAAGTATCAAAATTTTGGATATGATCTATTTTACGCTTATTATATATGATAATATAATGAATTGATTTTCTCAAATATAAACCAGATCCGATTAAGATCAACAAGTACATTAATACATTACTAGCTTTTATAATTTGGATACCTAACTTTAGGTAATAAAAATAACATTATTCAATTTATACAAGGGATAAATTGATAAATTTGTTGGGTTTTTTAATAAGAAAATACATTTCTTATAGATATAGTTTTTTTTAAACAGTAGTTTTAAAAATTGATGATAAAATATATTTTTTAAATTTTATTTTGAAAAATACGTTATGCAACTTTGCAACTCAAAATATAACTTTATTTTTATTTCCTGAATGTTGATATTGGGGTTTATTCAGTTATATTTGTTGCATTCTTTTTTGAGTTAGTTTTCGTTACATATGTTACAAACGAAATCAATTTCAATCAAGTATCTAAGAAATCTGAATCAGTAAAAATAAATTATATTTTTTCGTGATGACATTATGTCAGACTGTTGATATCTACGGTAACATATGAATTAAATTAATGAAAAAATAACTTCACGATTCATCAATCAACCGAAATGTAAAAAGAGTAGCAAACAAAGCTCATAGCTCATTATAATTAATTGATTGTAACTATAAAAATAACTCAATCAGCTAGAAGATGCAAAATGTCTTAACTTTTATAGCTTCTTTGATAAATATATACTTTGATAAATAAATGAGAGTTAAATCAAATCGTATATGATGACGGTGAAGGATGATAGAGACGCGATAGAGGATGAAGAATGAGAGAAAAGGCGTGTGATCATATTGTTGAAAAAAGGACACAGAAAGTGTAACAACTGAGGAAAAAATAGACACCGTATTTTAATAATTTCCATAAATTTTCTAATATTTCCTATTAATGTGAGTTTAAATATTTGGATGTATAGGTCAAGAAAAGTTTTCTAAGGTATTCATTAATTTGTGTGTTCATTTTATTAGACATTTAAATATTCAATTTTTCAATTTTAAAAATAAAATAAAAAGATAGCACGATTGAGTTTTTTACATGTTTTTTTTCATAATTTCGAAAAAATATATCCTAAGACTAACCTCTAAATTCTTATTCTCTTTTAATATTATTTTATTACAAAGACAATTGAAAATTGGGGATCAGTTATGATTCGGTACATAGCATGGATAAAACGCAAGTTCACATCAAAAATATAAATTAAAATAATATATATCGGCACGTCACTTACACCACATCATTTAATAATTTTTTTGATAAAATCTTTAGCACTAATCTAAATATAATGTTATAGTGCATGCTAACCTAAGGTTACCTTTGGGTGAGGGGAGATACTCACATTTATAAATTTAAATCTAAGTGCGATAATTTTATAATTTTAAAATTTAGTAATCACCATACTAAATAATATTTTTTAAGGTTCCCAATATAATTGAGACATTATGTTTTTACCGTCAATAAAATAATAATTTCGTTATAATAATATTTCCCCGTACCAATGATATCACTTTAAATAAATTTAAATGTTCTAAATTTTTTTGAACATATACGTCTACTAATATAATTGTCTTGAAATTATATCATTTAAAATTTTAAATGAACAAAATTAAGAATTAAATTCAAAATATTTATTTTTAAAAAATATATAATATTAAAAAAATCTGTACGATCCGTGCATCGCACAGATTTTAAGCTAGTATTAATTAAAAAAACTATTATTTAATATTAAACTAGAATCAGTGAACATGTGATATAAATTAGGACGAATACTATTTACGAATACAAATTTGAGATAACCTGTCTCAAATTTAAATATTTAGATGAGTATTGAAAATGACGAAAGCAGCAACGGGACGAGAAAAAGATGGAATGGAATAATGGAGGCACGGGGGTAGGGTTGACATAAATCAGGACATGACCCCAGCAGATAACCTGCAAATTACCTAACTCAATTCATCCTAATAAACTAATATTATATGTACAGCAGCGGCAGTAGAGTTAGTAAACTAGTAGGCTTGCCTTGACACCAAATCCAAAGCGACAGTGGGGCCTTTTATATTTCTTCTTGATTCCACCGCCACTAATCTCATGCGGCTACTCTATCTGTTTCTAAAGAAGTATCGTCTAATGTGTGCACATGGTCGCGATGAGTCGTAAAAATTTTATTGGTGGAGATTTTTGTGAATATAGAGGGTTCATTATTATTAATAAACTTTTCACCAATATTTTGTGTGGAAACTTTATCAAACACTAACTCTTAGGGATTGCTCCCGAGTTTTTTAATGGGAAGGAAGGAAGTGATTAGGAGATAAAATACTTTCATCCCATTTTTGTAGTGAAAGTTTTGGAGTGAAAGATTGTCAAATTTGTATTTATTAACACTTGTTTTCGCTCATTTTATAAACTTGGGAGCACGATTCCGGAGGGAAATGAAACTACTTTACTTTACTTACCCTACACTTGCTTTCCTTCCTTTTTAAAACTCGGGAGCAAGGGGTTAATATATGTTCATGAACACACAATAGAAAAATCGTTTAAATAATTGTCAGTTTGATTTTCTCACACGTTTTTAAGAATTTTGAATAAATAATTAAAATATTTTTTCTTAATAAAAATAATAATTCTACACTTTTATTAAAAAGATTAAAACAAAATAATTTTAACTAAATAATTAAATCTTCCAAATATGTGTCAAAAATTTAAAGGACAACTATTTAAAAATGAGGAAATAATACTCGCCGTATATCAACATAGTATACAACATTCTCCTTCTTTACGTCACCATCCCCCCACAACTTGCTTCTTTCTTTTATGTTCCTGCTTTGTTATCCAATCCAACTTGCTTATAAAACGCAACAATAATAATATAATTGTAATTAAGCTGCTTATCATTTTTCTATTGAAAATTAGCTTGCGAGAACAACGTTATCGGGGACGGAGTCGGAAATCGGTGTCTGGGCTGGCAAAACTTTTTTCGGAATAATTAATATATACTTTTAATTTATTATATATAAATTAATTAATAAATATTATTTTTAATAATTTTAATGTACATAATATACTTGAATTCGTATATCTAAATTCATAAATATTATACATATCATTAATTTTAGTACTAAATTTATAAAATTTATATATTAATTGAAAATAAAATTTTTTATTACTAAATATCTAAATATATAATTATTTTCCACAAATTTTAATACTAATTTCATAATTTTATCGGAATTTGGAGCGTCGGCCGCGCCCGCCCGCCAGCCCCGCCTCGGTGAACACTATAATGGGCGAACGATAAAACAAAATACAAAGAATAAAGAACAAGGTTTACATAACATACATTACTTATTGTTGACATGAATAATGTGTTTGGGTAATTTATAAATGACAACTGTTAGAGACAGAGTTGCTAAAAGTATTTTCATATGCTCTTTCTAAATTTTATTGACATGATTATTTTGAAAACGAAAAGGTCGGCTCTATTATTTTTGTTCCTAAATATATTTTGTTGCCTTCAAATATTTATGCTTTCAAATATGAGAATTAATTTGAATTTGAAGTTTTTAACACTGCTCCTTTTAAATTATTTAAAGACAATAAAAACGGATTTATTGAAATTTCAATATCAGACTTTGGTGGCATATTATAAATGACCCTAAATTAACATATTAATCATCAATTTACAAATGAAAATTATCACAATTGACCTTGTATATTCTACTCCCTGCCTTTCAAAATATATATCACTTTGAAACAAAAAATTTATTTTAGTTTAATTGTTCAACTTAATTTTTAATATAAATTTATATTTTCAAAATCAACTCTAAACATACGTAAAGAGGCATTGGAACAACGGCTTCCACATATATCTTATTCAAATTTTCAAGATCAATTTTATTTCACATAATATAGCCATTTAATATAATTAATTTATTAATATTCAATTTTCTTAATATATATAATTTTTCAAAAATAAACATATAATTTGAAATAGAAAATGGGGCGACAAGAGAATCGAACCTAAAAATTGGGGCGACAAGAGAATCGAACCTAAAAATTGGGGCGAAAAGAGATAAACCCTGAGCTATCTCATAGCGCTCAACCTCAACCCAAGGGAGTACTTAGATATAAAATATATATACATGTTATTTTCGTGTCCAACTTAGTACTACTACATTTTTAATA
This sequence comes from Apium graveolens, assembly GCF_009905375.1. Lineage (NCBI taxonomy): Eukaryota > Viridiplantae > Streptophyta > Magnoliopsida > Apiales > Apiaceae > Apium > Apium graveolens. The sequence continues at coordinate 5,450,946 of NC_133651.1, forward strand.
AATATTATCATAAATTATTACATATTAAAAACTCTTGTCATAAAACATTAAAACCTACAACCTACAACTTGCACTAAATAACAAAATTATTATTTACTACTAATAACGACAGCAATAATACTTTAAAAAAAGGGATTAACATAGTGCATCGGGTTCGGGTTTAGGAATCTGGTTCAAGTCAAGCTGATTGTCGGATCCAGGGTCAACCCGAGAGTGAGACTGACGACACTGACCATTTGCTGTTTCCATTGCGTCAACTCTTGACCCGACTTCAACTGCTTTTAGCCGTATAGCTTCCGCCGACAAATCACTTGCGCCGCCGCCGACAACTGATAGATCCACTGGCTTAAACTCCGGGAAGTTTAGTTTGGCTGAGGGTCCACGTAACAAATAGACAGCGATGTCATAAGCCCTAGCTGCCGCCTTTGGTGTTGTGTAAGAACCTAACCATATCCTTGTTCGTTTGTTTGGTTCTCGGATCTCGGCAACCCATTTTCCCCACTTTCTCATTCTTATCCCCTTGTATGGCTTTTCATTCTTCCTTCTTCTCACTACACTCCCCCCTCCTTCCATTCCTCTCGTAAATTTCGGAGGCTAAGATGTACGCAGACCTGACTTCGGACTATTTCCGTAACTTAAAAATTGTAAAAATTGTACCTCGCTTAATATATACTAAAATTAAATACACATTATTTTTCTAAAATTCGAAGAAAAAAGATGAGGCTGGCTAAATAAGTTGTCTACCCAAATTTCATATTAAATAATATGAAATTTGTGGAGTTTGTCAAGACTGATAAATACATACAGGAGGAAGTGTATGTATTTATCAGGAGAGACAGAGAGAGATTTAGGAGAGAAGAGAGATGGGTGAGAGATGATAAAAGAGAGGAGGGATTAATGAAAGTTATTAATAGTAGTATTTGTGTTGTAAGTATAATAAGTAGGTCGGTGGTCGGTGAGGGGTTAAAGGGATTGATACTCTATGCCCTCTAGTGTTACTTGACTTTGCGTCCAATTCATGGACTTCTGTTTGCTCTATTTTACTCTTTTGCCCTTAGCTTCTTTGTATTTTAGTTCTGGCATTTGGGGTTAATTTGGTCATTTCATCATTTTGACACATACCTAAAAATTAAAATATACAGTTGTGGCTGTTCAATCCTTAGTGCACATCGACAGATCGACAGGTGAAATTTCACTGTGCTGCAGATAAAATAATAATTTTATACGATCGATTTTTCTAGTATGTCAAGCGCGAAATATCAGAAATATAGCTTATTTTTATTGATAAAGTTTTAGTGTACGGAGGAGTCCATTATTATTAATAAATATGAATCAGTTAAAATAAAATAAATTTATAAGTTTCCGAACTTAACATATGCTTATGAACACATACTATAAAATTCGTTATACAATTTAGGTTTTATCGTCCCTCGCAATTTACTTCAACAAATTTTAAAATACTTAAAAAAGGGTAATTTTAGTGTTCATTGGAGACATATTAGCTTATTTTAAACTCAGTTTCTTGACAATAACCAGGTTTTTTTTCTTTAATATACATTATGAACCTAGTAAATGAATGGTTGACTGAAATGATATTCCATATAAATTGATTGATTATTTACTTATCAATTCAGGAAGGAGTACAAACATGAAAAAAAGGATTTTCAAAGATTTTGTGCACGCAGCAACAGTAATCAATAATAAGAATAATTATACATGCATGATCGGGACAGATAACTTATTTTATTTAAAGCCGGCAAAATACCAAAAAATGAAGAATTTGTCATCCACATCCGGGCTCCCAATGATATGAGGCACATGGGGTTAGAGGCACATGGGGTTTGAGTTTCATAGAACACATAGGAAAGCCCTTCCAAACATGCCTGTATCAAGAAATTTCTTCAATTTGTTTCGGTAAAACAGCAGATCAATCTTAAGATTCACAAAATGGGCTTCTATTTTCGCTTACACGCATATACATATTTCGAAAAGTTAGTGATAACAGGATTCCCCTGCCACTGAATAGTGGAAGTCTATAACAGATGACGATAGTGGTGTGCCAGTGCACGAAAATTACACCGCCACATTTGGTGACTGACAGATTAAATCACTTTCTCCAAAATGGCCTAGAATGTGTATTTTACTAGTCCGCAGAACACTTGCAGAAAAGAATGTTATGAAAAAAGTCTCAAAACATCCACGCTCTAAACAGAGAGATATACATTTTCATAATACTACTAGATGCATTGTGAAATTTTATATAATTTAAAATAATACATCCGACAACATCATAAGATAACCAGGTATGGTTAACTATCAAAAGAAAAAAGAAAGATAAACAGGAATGATGACAATGTATAACCTGAAATTACTAACTCTGAGATGTCAATTTTTACGGACTACACTAAAAGGAATGACATAAAAATAAGGGATAAGCTTACGAGTCTTGACTGAATTAAGAAACTCAAGGACTGTTCAAAATAAATACTCCTGTTTCGGTGTATGATTGCATTCATCTTGAGTGTTTACTTCGCATTCCCATTCTTGACTTGGCATACCTGATTTCTTGTCAAGGCTTGAACAATTCAAATTGGTCAACAAATATTACCGAGATTCTCTGGAAAAAGAAAAGAAAAAATAAGCAAACTAATCTAAAGCAGTAAATTAAGCATAGAGCGCTTCAAAGGATACTCTAATCGCATGCCCTCGCCAGGTCGCGATGAATAGAGGATTGTGCCTTGAAGGTGTGCTAGGGCGCCAGTTGAACTGGCGGTGTCCTGTAAAGATATCAATGGATTAGATCATTACATTAGAATCAAAGATGCAACAGATAGACTGGGAACATCTTTTGTAATCAAACATCATAGGATGCACTAGATTTCGGATATTAAGATAAAAATATATAGCTTCTGATTCCGGGCTGCAAATCACTTGCATTGTTATATCTACACAGTTGATATTATTGAAGAACTTCCTTGCACAGGATGCAAATTAGCCGATCAAGTAATCAACAACTTCTGGCTATAGTGTATACTCAACACTTACTATTCTAGTGTCCACACCTACCATGATATTCGTCATCAAATCTTTTCCCTCGTTAACAATGAAAATGCTGTTGGACAGTACCATCAACAGCCTAAGTTACACAACCGGAGTTTGGCTTTCAGATTCTGTACGTTGGCTAAGATAACAATTGTAACATTGAAATAATATAGCAACATTTTATATAATTAGTCCATAACCACTCTGTTACAATATAACATATGGTAACTGGTATATAGGATCATAGTTGCTTTGTTTTGAGAAATCAAATATTTTGAATGTCACGCAATTGTATCAGCAAGAAGGTACTACTGCGAGAGAGTGGGAGAAGTGGAAGGGGGGAAAACAGTATTTGAAAAGGCTATAATATACCCACATAATTCATACTACAGGTCTCTCAATAATAAAATAATGATACCTGAAAATCAACAAAAGCAACCGGAGACCCGTGCATTTTCTGCATCTTCAGTTTTAAATATCCAGGGCATCTAAGAATTAAAAGAAAAGAGTTCACTATAAAGTATTTATATTTTCTGTGAGCATAATCAGCAAACTGAAAAAGGAAAATACACACAACTCAGTCATACCTTGAAAATACTTGAACTAGCTCTTGTTCCGAAGCAGTTGGACCCAAACTAGCAACAAACAGAGTCGGGCAAGGAGTAGCATTCCGAGGAGTATTCTGGAAAAATCTAAATATTTTAGACATTCTGATATATACATAGAGAGCGATTCCACTGGAACATAAAGCACTGGAGTATTCTGGTAATGTCCAAAATGTAACAAGAGCACAGCAGAAACTGGATATGCAAGACCTTTACGCATTACACGGTGCAAAAGCACCTTGGAAGCTATTAACTTGGAACCAATAACGGAACGTGAATCCGTGAAGGTAAATCTTCTAGTGTTTATATAGTATACTGCAAATGTCCATAGTAGTATGCAATATTTCTAAACTGATTTATACTGGGCTCATAATGTGTCCAAAAAATTTCATTATTATCATAGATGGTAGGAATTTAGTGACATCATCAACAGTAGCCTAAGGCAGAGTGAATTATTTAGCTTTATAAGCGAGCTGCAACAAAGTAGAACAAATGTCACTAATCTTCCTTCGCCGAAGGGCACTCCCACTCTTAACTAAGGCAATTCTAAACAGCTTCAATTATTAAACTTCTTTCTAGCCAGGTGAATGTAATATGGCTAGACTTCCATTGCAGAAATCTTAAAGACATTACTAAATATTAATACTTCCAAAGATAAGTATTAAACTTGAAGTGAAAGGTTCAACTTGAAAGGCCAATTGATCTTTTCCACTTTTCAGTTTTGATTTTCCAATCCGAAGTGCAAAATATAAAAAATAGCAACATCTTCACTTTTTTTGAACATAAAATTACAAAGGCTTCTGGTTAAAATAAAGACTAAAAGTAAGAATAGCTCAAAATAACGTGTAACAAGAAGCAAAAACAAGAGAAATAACTTGTAAAAATTAAAACTGACATGAGAACAGTATTTCATACAATGAAAAGATTATGACACAATAGGTAGTCATTCTCATCATTGACATAAATTCTCATGATTTGGCATTCTAGGATGACAAGGATTTAAAGGACTCACACAGATACCGCAAGTTCAAAATATTGCTTACGTGTTTTGCAGCAGTGCTATAATTCACAGCCCCGCCATCAAAGCTTCCATGACTGAATGATCAAACAATAAATTATAAGAACAAAATTAAAGACCTGCCAAGTACGCAGTGTTATACAGAACTCCATCTATCAGAACAGGTCGAATTAGTAATAGAATATATTCGCCCTTGAAGTTTGCCTGAACTATGATAAGAAATGTCCATATAAGCTCGCAATTTTCTAGAAAATAAGGATGTGCTCAAGTTGTGCAATGACCTTTGTGTAGATGGATAACCAATTGTGTTGTAAGCAGAGTTACCCATTCCAGGCATGTACATGCTGTCAACACCTGCTAGTGCCCAAGCGTGCAAAACATGTGCAATGTGAGCTATAGGAATACTGTGTTCTGCATGTGACTAACTATTAAGTAGGTCAAACGAACACTACATCACTAACTTATAAAAAATTACAACCTTCAAAGGTGTGTAATTGAGGGGAAAGGGAATAACAAATGAATATAGAGACTTTACTCATGACTTGGTTATGCATAAGGATGTATGACAAATCTTACCAGGATCAGGGTTTCCCCCTGGAAATGCTGCATAACCTTTCAACCTCTTCTCTGCCCCTGATCTTCCATCGTCTGATGTCATTATTGACAGGTTTATACATATTAGATACATGATGATTAAATTACTAGCACCAGGAGGGAAAAAAAGGTAAAAGAGGAAATCCAACTTGTGCATAATCACCTGTTCTTGAGCGCTTCGATCTTGAATTAGATTTTGCAAGATCAATATACAAAGTGGAGTTTTTCTCCAAATCAAAAACCAAACCCTGTAAAATTTGTTCAAAGGAAATAAATCTAACTGTAGTAAATTTCAAAATATAAACAATACATTGCAGCAGAACAAACCTTTCAGCAGCTCACATCATTACCAATTGTTAAAAGAAACAAAAAATTAACTATTTTTTAAAGCTTAATTTTCTGATCTCTTTATTAACTGTGTAAAGTTGTTTAGGAATCTAGTCGGCAAATTTTTCCTTTTATGTTCCCAAAATAGATAAAGCATACAATACATCCTCCATTTATAGTTGGGAAAAAATAGATTCAAGTTATGAGTGAAACTATAAGTGTGGGAAAAATGAGAATTATAAAGGTTGGAGGTCTAGTGACTCTAGTCAAGTGATGCAGACCAGTAGACCACCATCACCGATGACAATGGTCTATGGTTCAATTCCCTCATTTATAGTTGGGAAAAGATATGTTTGAGGTATTGTGTAAGTACGAGTATACTTGTAAGTACGAGGAAAGTATACAACCCATAGTTTATTAACTATTTATTATGTAATTAGGCTAAGTATCAGTTGTAGGAGAAGTGTGGAATTAATAATGGGACAGCTGCACAACTTCTTTCCCGTGCGTGAATGCGAATTTTTTCCTGAGACACTTCTAAAGAGTGAGAGAAGTGAGACCTGTAGAGGCTGGAGGCTTAGCTAAGTGGTGAAGGCCACAATCACCCATGCCAATGGTCATGGATGCATCACATTCAAATCCAGCCAAAGTGAAATTGTTTTTATGTTAAGTCTGCAAGAAGATGACTGGTCTAATCATTTTTATGATTGTGCGACAGAAATACAACAGCCAACTGCAACATCTCTGCAAAGGATCAAGCATCGAAAGGGTCCTTTTTGTTAGACCTAAGGATGTCTTTTTACTTGTTTGTAGGGTACTTCTAAGTTCTCCTTAAGCAGTTATCCTAAATAATTCTGCTGAATGCTGATACAAATTAGATACCTGTAGTTTTGAGTAAACTATACAATATAAAAAATTCCGCCTTTTCTCTCGTATTTGTCATAATATTGCTTCTTGATTAGGCTTCTTCCTTAACACATTACTCCATCTTTCTTTTTAGCAAGTACCAAATTCTAATAGAGAGGTAAAAAAGGACAGGCATAGCAGACACTAGCCAGTCAATCAAGATGGAAATAATGGACTTTTCCCAATTGATCATAATTCATAAATTAAAAGTCTACCAGATTGGTGCTGTTACGAGATAGAATTTGAATTCCAGTTATAAAATAAGCATGATACTGGATACAGTGAACAGTAACTATAATTTTTTGTATGCTCTTCATGTGATTATTTCAGTGAATACATAAAATGAGAGGGCACTTTGATCATTCTGGAAAATATCATATTGTTCTTTTATTATCACGTCGTGTGAAAAGGAGATTATAGTATAATACAATACCAGATAACATTATATTTGTATATTGTTGCAAGCTTTCGTTGCAAGATAATGACTTTATTGTTTATCAGTTCATCACTACAAGTGTATATTCCTTTAACAATAGTATGCATTATTGATTGTCAAATGATTGCATATAAAGAAAAAAGGGTCATCACATAAGATGCCCCCAATCAGTTTTCAGATTACTACATGGTTGAATTTAGCTAAAGTTCTTACATTAAGTGCGTGCATTGCTCCAACAGCTGATGGTTGATCCAGGAAGACAGCAAATGCAAACGGCTGTAACGATTACAAATATATTAGAAACTAAAAAACAGTTGATGCAGAAAATATCCACTGCAAGAAAAGTTTCGACCACTTAACTATATGTAAATGAGAGATTAAAAAAAAGTTGCAAAGCATATAATCGGACAGAAACGCGCATCCAACCTCTTACAATAAAGTACTTCATCACACAAAGATAGTTCCAAAATTCAGTAAACCAAAACAATCCGACAATTCATGGTTTGTTCCTTCAATTATCATATGATCGAATCAGGCCTTTGGTTTCATGCATTTTAAGTTTATCAAATAAAGTAATCAACTTTATTCAAAAATCACTTGATTATCTCATCTCTCCACCTGCAAGAAAGTGACTACACTAATTAACTGCGGAGAGATCACCGTCATTATGCCTCATTGCCTCTTATTCTTCAGTAACAGAAATCAAAAATAGTTTCAAGTCCATCCCCTCACTTACATAGTTACATTCCTCTCAATAGAAATCATGACCCGAACACACCACTTAAATTTCCATTTTAATTTCACCATTAAGCCGAATTTAAAAAAAATATTGTTTTCATTTTCTAAAATAATTCACACAAGTGATCGTATACTGACAGAATAAATAACAACTAATACACTACACATAAACAGATTCCGCAAATTTCTATCCGAATAACTACCGTAAAAACAATAAACACAATTAACCAAACTATCAGCACAACTGTTTATACAATCCACAGATAAATACATTTATAAGACCTGCTGCGTATTCGACGAAGAGGCGCGGAGATGCGAAGACTCGTAACCAGGAAATTCACGAAAAAGATTGTAAATTTCGCGAGATTTGACGTCTGATGGGAGGCCAGCAACGAACAGCGTACGGACCTCATCGTGATAAACCTGGGGGACTTGCAATTGAGGTGCGTAGGGGTCGAAAGGCGGTGGTGGTTGGTGGTGGAGGTGAAATTGTTGCGGAGGGATCACGACTGTGCCGGGCGGCGCGTGGGAGAGTGGGGGAGGGTAGTATGGGTATTGGGGAATGCCTGGCGGAGGTGGTGGAGGCGCGTAATAGGCTGCCATGTCGTCCATGGCGTAAAAATCTGTACGCTTTTGAGAATTGTAGTTCAATTTAGCTTCAAGTGTGCCCTAGAATTTCAATTGCCTTTTGTTTTCCCCTCTTTCGCTTGGCATCAATGTTTTTTTACTAGTATGGAAAAAGAAAAAGTTCCGTATTTCTGTTAATTAGGACGCGATAATTGCGAAAATTTATAAAATTAGCGAAAAATTAAAAGTTTAGCAGGTAAAATTACGCACACGGGCATGTAATTTGAAAATCGAGAAATTATATTTATTATTTTTCATGTTTTTTCCTTTTCAATTAAATTTCGTCAAGTTTATTATTTTTTGCCAACCGAATCCGTTAGCCTTACTCTTCATAAAAGAATAATTTTGCCTAGTGTTTTAATAATCGAATCGGTGATTTTTCATTTAGTGCAATTAACAAATATTTTATTTAAAAAAATACTTTGAATTTTTTTTCATTTTTTTGTTGATAAAATTTTTGTAGACAAATGAAACTGTTCCGGATATGGAGATTATATTTTGTTCCGTTTAAATATGGAACAAGCATAATATTTCTATAATCGATTAGCCTTATTTTTTATAAAAAAAAATTTTACCAAATGTTTTTTTTAAGAAAATGAGGATAATTCAATAATAAAAAGTCATACAGTTTCTTCATAAATGACCGAGTCGAACAAATATTAAATCAAATTGATAGTCTCTATGTGGAGACAAATAATTATATGTTAAAGATAATTTATTTAACACGGTGAAAAATGCTCTTATTTTAAAAATACTACTTTGGACTTTCTTTTTTGCTAAATTACTTTGGTCTTTCTTTCATTTTTGTTTTGATTGAGTTTTTGTAGCGAAATGGGATACAGGGGATTTGCATTGTTGTTCCATTTACCCCAACTCCCAAATTTAACATTTACCGGATCAGTGATCACATCCTCAGCAACCCTAGTAAAAGTACCCAGCTAGCTGTTACAGTGATCTATCAGTTTATATGCATCTCACATCTCTTATCTGATATGGAGAAATTTTACATAGAAGATTATGAAGCTCCGATTTTTGAAGCAGCACAAACATGTATTTTAGTACGCCCACGGCCATAATTTATAAGTTAACAGTAACAATTAAGATTTTATACCACCAAAACCCATAATTTAAAAGGTTATTGCAGAGAATCTGAACTTGGTCAACATAATGTTTTTCAAAACCAAATAAATACGAAGGGCCGTTTAGATTACAAGAACTAAATAACCAAAGCTGGAGTAATTTAAACGAGGGGAGGGTATTGCTTGGCCTGCTGACGGACCCTCTTCTTGTACTCCACTGTATCCTGCAAGGTTTTATCAATACATTATGTTATATTTACAGTTCGATCATGGAAACATTTTGTTTTATACAGAGTTAAAATCCTGGATTTTGCACGGTATCGTCTTACGTTCTCAAAACAACCACCTTGAAGATTGTATTCTAAAGCGCTTTAACTCGTCTTTATGTAGATTGGTTTTCGTCAGAAAGGGATCTTGCCATTTGCTATAAAGAATACAGCTTCTCTCCATATAAAAAAACTAAACATTTTATTTTAACTGCCATTTATAATGTATCATGTGTGGTTTTCTCATCATTACTGAATTGGAAATTGTATGTTTGAATGTTTTTTTAGAAGAAAGCTGCTGTATGAATTTAGTCTTCCACACTTTAGATTATATAAGTCTACAAATAATGTAAGGTCTAGAATGTGGCACATGAATTAAGATTCATGATAAAGCTGGATGCTCCTCTCCTGTGCAGGAGGCATGTTTCACACGAACACTATTGTTTTAGCACTTGGAAAAATCATAGTTACCTGGATAAAGAGATGATATCCTTCAGTCTGAGCAGGATCAGCAGGATTGGGTTGGTCCAACAAATCCTGAATACCAATTAGAATCTGTTTCACCGTAATTGCTGGCCTCCAACCCTAGAACAATATAACAAGCTCAAGTACAGTTAGTTACCCTATATTTTTCAACATTTTGTCAAGTTACAAGTGTACTTACACTATCTTCATTGAGAATGGATAGACACACAGTTCCAGAGGGGTAAACATTTGGGTGGAAAAAACCAGCTGGAAACTTGCACTTGGGAGGCTTGCTGGGGTAATCTTCACTAAAGTGAAGTGTAAGTGGATAGCAACCACCCTCCCAGTCAGTCTGCAACCACAATAGTTTACATGTCAGTAATACCCAAACCAAAAATGATATTATAGCAACATTACACAAATCTAGACACAAAGAGATGGATGTGAAACTAGAAAAACTTGGTAAAAATAAGATAAACGTGTCCCATTGAGTAGATGCATAACCAGCTGATACTTTGGTTACTGTATTACTTATTTTACATTTTCCATACCATATACTGCTATTCTGCCATGCAGCAAATTACTTGGAAATTAAAATGCAAAACATAATGTACCAGTTAAATAAACATTTGAATATCAATCATCCAGAAGACGAAATGTCTTCATAACATGGAGATTAAATTGCATAGCATAGAATTACCCAGAAGATAAAGTTGTGGAAAATATTGTTGTGAACTATTTATTGGCATTTGGCAAGTATACACTTAACACACAAATAGTAACTAGCTATGCACCAACTACTTGTTTTCCCTGACTACTTGCAACTGTAGCATTGAAAAAATTATTATTATCATAAGCTTACAAAGTTAAGTGCTGCTTACAGAGTCTGTCTAAAATGATTTTTAAAAAATTAACATATGATTTACTGCCAAGACAACAAGAAACAATATTTCCTTGAATGTACAAATCTTTTAAAATTCTAAAATTATTCATCTAGGTATATACATAGATGACTGTGGAGTCGTGAATTAATAAGACTGGCATATTCTTTTTTCAATGGTTCTTCGCATATTCTCAAAACATCATGCCAGCTTATTCTACAGTTAGAGCACATTTAAGTACAATCTATAAATGTCAAACTGCACAAAGTAAGAAAATCTTCATTTTTTTCCAAGTAGAACCTTGTCTTCCCCTGCAACCTGATTACCTAGTTTCTGCTCAAAGCTTAATGGTCCTATTTTGTACTGTTCACTTCTTCAGATAATGTAGCTATAGTTCTAAAAGCCTATAACCTTAATTTCCGCAATTAACTTTGATCACTATAACATAGTTTCACCAAAAAAATATCCGGTTTCCAAATACTTTGTCTAAATGAAAAAAGAGATTTCAAAAAGTGCAATAATTTTAACTTAACTACTTCCTCACGGAGTCAAGTATCCTTCTACAGAATAGCTACAATTTATTACTCCATCAGTCCCTTCCCATTGTTTACATTTCTGGGGAAGTGTCTGACACGCATTTTAAGGTGCATAAAAAGTATAGTTATGTAACTTATTTTTACAATTTTCTTTTTCTGAATAAAAGTTCAATGTTTTAATTTTTATTCAGAAAAAAAAAATTATAAAAAAAAAATTACAGAACTATATTTCATATGCACCTTAAAATGCGTGTCGGACACTCTCTAAAAAATGTAAACAATTGAAAGAGACGGAGGGAGTATATGTCAAAAGACTGGTCGATACTCTGGTCATCTTTATATGACGTATAAGAGAAAAGTTTTGGTCCATAATACAGGGCATTCAGCTAAATGAGGATTCAATGATTGCATTGAAAACTGTAAAGTGTCTTAACATGTTCAAATAACTCATTTTTATCATTATTATTATAAGTGTTTCACTTTATGTTGTTATAATAATTTTTTCAGCCATTTTTGGTGTTTATGGACTTATAAATTCATTTGTGATGAAGCTTTACTCATAAACATGGTCATTAGTAAAAGGCAATGAGAAAAAAAAAATTAACTTGTCGATGTTCTTTATTCAAAAAAAGAAAAAACAATTGGCACAAAGAAATTTAATTTTTCTGCCAAGTACACGTATAAAATCAATATATATAATATTACAAAGCTTAGTTTTTATATATGATATGTACTCATGGTTGTAAAAATCGGTAGTTGTAAAAATCGGTAATCAGTACTAATCGGTTTAGATACCTATTAGGGTTTAATCGGCAAATCGGGGATTAATCGGAGGGATTAATCGGAACAAAATCGGATATATTTAAATATTTTAATAATATTTAATATACTTACCTTATTTATTATGAAATATATAATTCAAAAATAATTTATAAATATTAATTGGATTTCAAAAATTAAATCGATCAAATATTTTTTAAGGATTAATCGGGGATTTTTAGAACATTGTATGTACTCTTTATAAAAAGTAAATACAACTATTTTATACACAAATCAGTTATATGCACATCCTAGACTTTCAACAAATCAAGATCTAATAAACAAAACTAATTATACAATTAAATGAAAACAACATCTTCCGCATAGGTGCTTGGAAAAATTGTTTTAATTCTTTTATGCTACTTCAAAAAACAACACATAATTTACCTTTTACCTTTAATTATATATTTATAATTTTATGTTGAGAAATAGTCTTTTTTAAAATTGAGATAGGTTTTCTTAAATTAAGAAAAATGTATGATTAAAATTTATATCTTACTTTCATAAAGGACATAATAACAAAAACCCTGAAAAATTAAAAGTTTGTAAATATTAGAAGGTCAAAATACAAAAGAACAAAGATAAAGTAAATCAATGTCATGTAATATACAGGAAAGCATACGACAAGTATGAAGATAATTTCAGACTAATTCCATGCTAATGATTACAATTTTCAACAATAATTTAGTAGACGAGTTATAAAGAAGGTTAGGAAAACCTTAATCGTTGCATTACCCTTAAAAGTCATTTAAAAAGGACCCACGTATGATCCATAAAAACCACCACCGATATAGTAAAGCTTAAAGATACTTCTATTCTTATCAAAACAAAACTTAAGACAGTACAGATTCCGTAGAGTTAGCAATACAGCTATAGCAAGAGCTTTAGTTTCCAAAAGCCGTTTTTTATAATAAGTTTAAGATAGATATAAAAAACATGAAAGCTGTTTCAGAAAATATCACTTATCAAAATTTATTTAACAAAAGAGCAGCCTACTTCGTAAAATAAATGGTAATGACATCAAAATCACTAAAAACTTCACTTTGTCTCGCACAAAAAATTAAACCAAAAAAGCATGTTGTACAAGGGAATTTAATACCTTTTCAATTCTTTGTTCGAGAATTGTCACTAAGATTCTGTTTAGGGTTTCTATTTAAAAAACGTTGCAATGTGTGAAAAAGTGCTCACAATGCGCTGGTAGAAAAAGTATTGTTACAGTTTCTGTTAGATGACAGTTTAGTAATATTTTTGATATGTCCATGTTTTGATATAAAATATATAAAAAGATGTATTTGGTGAAGTTTGATAAATAAAATATAACAAATAATGTTTTCGTGAAGTTTTATGGTAAAATCAGCATTTACTTTCTACAAAAACTAAAAAGCAATAATTTTCAAAAGCATGGGATCTGTTTTATCTAAAATCAGTTTTAAACACTTTCCAGAAAACTTCTTTTAAATTTTACTAATCATTTTTTAAAAAAGCAAACAACACCAATCAAAAACTTAATCAACTAAAGCAATTGACTTGTCACAACACCAAAATTCACATCCGTAACATTATAGCCTATGTATACTCCTTCTCAAGGTCTACCCTTCTAGCCTCGGTCGAGACACACTATGTGAGTATCTATAATATCCGCAGTTAAACTTTGACTAATAAATACCATCAAACCACTTCATATACACATACAGCATTTCAATCCAAAAAATAAACAATATAAGCGCGGCGATTAAAAAACTTACCCCGGCTTTACCAGGAATAGTGCATTGCCACACCATTAAATTCACTGAACCATCAGCTAGCGCCTCTGGCTTGGCCACAAAACCCTAATTTCACACAATTCAATCACCACACAAACTTCTAATTAAAATTAATCAAAATCAAACAATAAAAACACACAATCAAAATCAATAATCCAAATAAAAACATAAATATTATAAAATGATAGAAGTCAAACATGAGGATGATTCTTTCGCCACGACTTGCGCTCTTCAGCGAGACGGCCACGAGCAATACCTCCAGACATTCTCTCTCTCTCGCTTAATCTCTCTCTCTCTCTTCTCGCTTAATCTCTCTCTCTCTGTAAAACTCAACTGACCTTTAGGCTGCTCAGCTATGAAAAGGGTATTTATATAGAGGGATGTGATTATGAACGAAAAGGAGGGAGGGAACGAAAAGAACGAGATTCTTCCGAATTTATACGGTTTTTTTATTATCCACTTTTTAAGTGTAAAAGTCAACATATATACAATTTTTTTTTATCTATATTAGCGTATAAATCACGCGGACTGCCCAATTATGTGACCAATCACGTGAATATAAAGGTGTGCACCCCCACCAAACTATGGTCCACCTCCTAATATGGCTAAAACATATGAGCATCGCAAAAAAAAAAATGAGCGGTGGCAAAAAATGTACTCGGCGCGATTCGGTTTGTTTCGTTTAAAGATCAAATCTAAATTAAATCATATACTGCTGTTTTTAAAATTTACAATCTAAATCACGATCCTCAACCCATTTAATCCAAATCATGCGGTTCGGTTTTAGATGGTTCGATTTACCGGATTAACTGTTTTTTGATCAGTATTGTAATAATTATCATAAACTACTTATGTTATCAGAAAATAGAATAAAATCTTTTCACGTGAATGCATTAGTAGTTTGCAAATTACGATATATACACAAAAAAATAGTTCTTCAATAATCATGACCAAAAACAAAAAAAACTTGTTCTGCTCAAATAACAAGTGCAAACAAATATTTAAGAGTATTTTAACAATATTTCATATGAATAAATAAGTAAATGTCACTAAACTTACACGGTCTATTGAACTAAAAGTTTTTTCTAATGACAATTTTGGTGGAGTTCAAAATTGGAGTAATATATAACTACTAATCTAATATATATTTATGTATATATGCGGTTCAGTTTGACAACGGATTGATTTAAGATAAAATTGGAATTAAACCGCGAACCTTGGTTTGTTCAATTAGGTGAACCGGAACCACAAACTTCGTTTTAAAGTCGGTTTAAAATCGAATTGGTTTTTACGATTTTTGCGATTCAACACTAACCATGATCTGCCATACTCAATACTCTTATGTAAGTTGGACTGCATCTATTAGATATATAACAAAAAAAATTATGGGAGTCATATATATAATTAAATAGTTTTAATTTTAATTCAATGGTTGTCAAAATTAGTATATTAAAAATAAGAATTATTTGTGAATTATTTATAAGTGATAAGATTGTTAATTATATAACATCTGATAAGTTAGTAGCAATAACGTATGAATTATACCTCTTAGTTTGGACATTATTGATTGATTGGTTATTGTATTACTCGATTATTGGAATGTTTGATATATTGATAATTGATTTATTTGCTTTAGATTTGATATTTATTTTGGATTTGAAACGAAAATGGATTTGATTTTAGATTTATTCTAGATTGAAAAACTGGTCGTTCTGGTTTTGGTTTTGGGTTTGGATTTGGAATATGATTTGTTGGTTGAGTTTGGATATAATTTGATGGTTAAATAGAATACAGTTTGAATACAGTGGTTAACTTTGAGTTCAAATTTGTTTGTTATTTATTTTGAGTTTAGTTTCAGCAAAATCTCGTCATGTTCGCCTTATCATCAACATGTTTTTTTGTCAACAATTATTTCAAGTATGTTTTCTTCTTTATAGTTTGAGAATTCGGGTGCATATTGTGATATTCCGTATTTATCAGAATTATTATTATTATTTAGAATGAATAAAGTAGTGGATATTTTTATTCTTGTTTGACGAGTTTGTGTTATTAAATGGTAATGTGCTAGTTGTTAATTGTTATATCGATCCTTATTAATTTATGAAAATATTTACTTAAATGTATTGTTTTCAAAATTTATTTGAATGTCGATCTTATTGATATCGGTAAATTGAAATTGTTTTGAAATATCCGGGAAATATTGTGCAATGATTTTTTTTATCAATAAATAATTATTATGTGATTATTATGGGAATTTTGGTGAATTATCTGATGATTGATACTTATAGTTGGGTGTGTATATGTGATAAAGTGTAAGTATTTTTTATTTTTAATATGTCCAAAATAAAGTATAGATAATTATGGTATTTTTCTGCTAATTTTTGGATTGTTATATGATTTTATAAGAATTTGTAGATTTAATAATTAATTTCAGAGTAATTACAAAACTATTTTATAAAGCCGGGGATCGTCCAATTTCAATCGTTTTGCGTTTTTACGTCGTGGAACTTTTCGGAAAACTCTTTTCTAACCTAATTTGATTATTCTGAACATTTTCCGTGTTTTGACTTTTTCGATCCGGAGTACGGTTTGACTCGTACGAGTCCCGATATAAAATTTTCGATACGATAATCATTTCGGTAGATCAATAAAACCTGTATTATCGGGAGACGGTATATTTGTACATTATTTTCTCATAGGGTGTTTTATAAGAATCTCGGTTTTGATAATTATTCAAATCTGGTATTAAATTGTTTCGTTTTTATATTTACCTAGCGGCTAAATAATATATTTTTGGATCTGATATATAAGTATATAAATTCAGTATTAAATTCCAGAATGTTTCAAAAATCATGAAACTTATATTTTCTTAAGTTTTGAATATTTTGAGAATTTTAAAATTATTTCAGAAATTTTTTGGATTATATTTACCCGCATGTTTGTTCGTTAAATCATAAAATGCGGATATGACGCGCGATTTATAAATGTTTTAAAAATTATGAAAATTTTATTTTATTAGTTTTTAAATATTTCGAGAATTTTAGAAATATTTTAGTTTCATAAAAATTATCAGACCGGCACCTATCGGGACTTTATACCCCACAAAAATCAGACTTTTATTTTTATAAAATCGTGGGACTTTCAAATATTTTATATTTTTGCATTTTTGAAATATTCATAATTTTTGGGAAATTTTGATATAAATTTTATATTTATTTGATTAAATATTATTCCCCGCTAATTATTAATTTTGGGCTAATTGTTTAAATATTGTATTGATTTTTAGTTAAAAGGAAAAGAAAACAAAAAAAAAAGAACAAAGAAAAACAAAAAAGGAAAGAAATCCTGTAAACTACCCGCAACCCCTTATTTCAGTATATCCACCGCCACCCCCACTATGTGTCTCTTTTCTCTCTCCCCTGCTTATATACTTTTAATTTTCAAAAATTCATATCTTACAAATCGTTCATCCAAATTTCAATTGTTATATATATAAACGATCAGCGCTTCGATACCTACGCATAGGTATATATATTGCAAGGTTTTGAGAAGAAAATTTGTGGATCATATTTTCCGTTTTAATTTATTTTCGGGGCGTAGAAAAGAAATTTGACGGTGTTGATTACTCCACATGGCGTTTCATCGTGTGTATGTTTATGGCTATAAATTTCGGATTTTTCTGGAGATATTTTCCGGACATCAGATATTGTCTTCGGGGTGATCAAAATTTATTTTGGGTAACGATTTTGAAATTCCGTTTTCGTACTGTGTATATTATAGCATGTTAATGTTTATATATTTATTTAGTAATTTTTAGAAGTTGTTGGAGAAGTCACTTTTGGCTCGAATTTTGGTTCAGGTGGCCGTGTTTTCGTTTCTGTCGTATTTATACGTGCAAATATAAATTATGGTGTGTTTTAAATTTATAAATTTGATTAGAGTATAGTTGGATTGTATTATTTGTGATTGATTTTGAGGGGTTATGACCCCGAGAAAAGTCCGTTTTACAAAGATGTTGTTAGGTCACACACACACTGTAGAGGGGGTGAATACAGTGTATAGTACACTCGAATCGAACTTTAAGAACTTAAGTAACAGAAAACAAACTTTATTGAAACAATAAACTCTGTTACAGTATGGAACTGTTACCTCTCAGTGATGAACAATATCACGAGAGCTGCTAGGGTTACAATGAATAATCTTCTCGAATAATGATAACACTTATAGTGTAAACCCTATGTCTGTGTTTATATACTACACAGTTACAAGATAATCGCTAATTGATATGGAATATAATTCTGCTTCCTAAAATATATCAATCAGATATCTTTTCTTCCAAGTATTCCATTCTTCACGAAATTCCTTCTTCATGCATATCTCTTCTTATGTTTATCTCGATCTTCTTTCCTTTAATCAGCTACTGTCCTTATCTGATCGTCTTTCAGCACTTAAGTTCTGATATCTATCTTCTGATGATTATCACCTGATAACATAAGTACTGATATCCTTAAGTCCTGACTTCCAGTATAAGTACTGATCAACAATTAAGTACTGATTTATCCTGTTCAAATAAGATCTGAAAGCTGAACATAAAATATATTAGTCATGACATTATCAAATATATATAACAATCTCCCCCAACTTGTAAATTAGCATAATATACAAGTTTAACATATATTTGATGATGTCAAAAACATTAAGTACAAATGCATGAGAATTAGACTAGATAACTACAACTTACAGTCCTTAAAGCTTTACCAATATTCAACTTCTGATAACAACTTCAGTCTGTATAAATATCAGAATTTAAGCAGTTGTAGATCTTCGACTTGGTTTCATCATCTTCTGATCTCTCTGATGTCAGGAGTTGTTCTGAGATAGTTCTTCAACAAACATTTCTCGGCATATCTGAGTTCATCAATCATTCTCCTTTTGACATCTTTAAGCTCTGCAGTATCTTCACCAGTTAGAAAGATTGCAGCTCTGAGATCATTGATCTTTGCTTTTCTCAACTCCTGATCTAGTCTTATGACATAAGCTTTGTCAGACTCCAGATTGAATTCAAGTCCCTTAATACCAAGATATGTTCAGATCTGTGCAGTATTAGGCTTCATATCAACAATATCACCATTGTGATCTTTGTACTTTGGAACATATGTGCTGTCGGACTTAACAGAATAAAGCCTTTTCTGTCTCTGAATCTGTTCTTTTAAGTAGTTTGCAGCAGTCCCTGTTATTCTGTCATCCACTTGAAGTAAGAAAAGTACATGCTCCAATTCTTCAAAATACTTCAATGGAATGGCATTTTATCTTATATGATAAACCCTACCATCTGTCATGAAATACAACATGATGTATTCTTTCAAGTAGGTATGGTAAACCATCTGTACAGATTTCAGTTGATTCAATCTCTCAGGAGTTGCTCCAATACCTGGTTCACTCAAGGAAGTTGGATCATTGGTAGTGTTGTGTACTCTTCTTTCATCAGCACTTCCCAATCCAGTTTTATCTCTTGCTTCCTTTCGAGTAACTACTCTTGCTTCAAAACCACTTGCAGTAGTCTTTAAAGATTGAGTCTGTTTTGCTTTAGTGAATCCTGGTAGGAGTGTCTTTGATCTATCTTCTGATATCAAGTTAACTTGAGCTATGTCAGAGGTTACTTGCTTCTTCTGAATATCAGAACTTACAATTTCTTGACTCTGAACAACTTGAGCCATGTCAGAGGTTGTTTTAAGAACTTTTCTTGAAGTCAGAGCAAGATCATCCTTTTCATCAGTAATTTCTTCATCCTCAGGAGGTACATAAACCTTGATAGGTTCACCAACCTTTTCTTTACCCTTGGATCTTGGATCTATCTGTGGTTGTGATCTAGCCAATGTTGCTTCAGTATGTGTCCTTTCTTTGATCACAATTCCTTTGAGTTTTGGAAGTGACTTTTTACCAGAAGCTTCAGATTTAGATATTACTTTCTCTGATTTAAGTCTGGCTTCTTCTTCCTTTAAACTTTCCAAGTCCATTCCTGGATTTTCTTGAAGAAATAACCGTCTTGACATTTACTCATCAAGATCTAAAAGTTCATCAGAACTTAACTTTTTACCAGCAGTAGAACTTATTCTTTTCCCAGTATCAGAACTTGTCCTGTGACTAGCTTGTCTTGATGTAAACCTTCTACCTTGACTATGACCGCTACCCATTTTAGAGTATCCTTGGTCATCATTTCCGTCATCCTTTCCTTGCAGTGTCTTGTTAGTTTTGCATTTGGACTTAATTACCTTCTCCCCCTTTTTGGCATCAGCAGGTAGTAGAAGAGAGAGAAGCAATTCCAATGAGGATTGGATTTCAGTTAGTTGTGATTGCTGAGAAGCTTGATTTTTCAGAATTTCATCAATCTGAGCTTGTTGATGATCTTGAGTCTTCTCAATATAAGCAATCCTGTCAATGGTAGGTTGGAAGAACTTTTTCTTATCAATTTTCCAAACTTGTTCATGTTTGATAAAATTCTCATGAATCTTGTGTAGCTCTGCATGAGTAGTTGAATGAAGACCTTGTAAATGTTTATTACTCAATGCAGTGACTCTAAGCTGAGTTTTGAAATCATCAGAATTTAACATTTCATCAGCTTTAGTCAAGTGCTCAGCAAGATGCTTGTCAGTTGGAACACATGAAACTGAGTTTCATTCCTTAGTCCACTCCTGACCTGCACGAGTTTCACTCCAAGGTACTGGTGCTTCTCCGGTAACAAACTTCTTAACCAGTTCAGACTTAGGAAGAGTCTGTTGAGGAGTAAGTCCTGAAGGACCTGCTTCATCAGCATCTACAGTTGGAGCAGCATCACCAGTATCTCCAGCATGTGCAGCATCAGAACTTAAAGAATCAGTATCTGTTGATAAGACAACAGTGTGAGTAGCAATGGAGGCTTCAACATCCTCTAATTGATGATCTTGTTCTAAGTTCTGATCAACAACCATATCCTGATGCTCACCTAAATTCTGATCATCAGCATCTTGATGCAGAGAAGGTGTTGTTGATAACTCTGGAGTTTGAACAGCATCAGTAACAGGTGTTGTGGAAGGAATATTTGTTGGTGGAGCTTCTAAGAGAATTACTGCAGGCACAACCAAGTTTTGAACATCAATATCAGCACTTGTGCCTGGATCAACAGAAGACACAGAGGGTGTGTTAGCCTTTTCAGAAACAGCTTCCTGAGATGGAGTTGATGGAGAAGAAGTGACTGGAGCAAATTCCTTGTCTTGTGAGATCAGAGATTCCTGATCTCCTTCCTTAGCTGCTTCCTCTTCATCATCTGAAACTGGCCTTTGTGCCCTCTGTTTCTTGTACTTCTTTGTTGATTTGGATTCCTTGGGAGTTTCAGGAACTGTCATTCGTCTAAGCCTCTTGAGAAGCCTAGAACCCCCAATTTCAGAATCCTTCTGAGAAATCTCTTTCTCAGCTTCATCTACAACAGGTTCTGAAGAAGGAACCTGTTCCTCAGTATCAGATTCATCTCTCAGTGCAATCCTCCTTCTCTTTTGAGGTGTTTGAGGAACATTCTTTGTCCTCTTTGGCTTGGAAGATGAAGGTTTCACAATAGGTGCTGAAGATGAAGGTTGAGCAGTCTGTGAAGTGGGGAGATAGGATTTGAGATAAGTCCTGAGGGTAGGTTGAGTAGTATGAGTGGTAGGTGCTGAGGATGATGGTTTTTGGATGTTTGTGGTTGGTTGAACATCAGAGTAAACAGATCTATAAGTATCAGGATCAGCATTTACTAGGATCTGTTTTACAGATCGAGGAATCTGTAAAGGTCTAACCACTGTTTTCTTAGTATCAGCATTTACCAGATCATTAAAATATCATTTTGCAACTCTAAAAGGTGGGGTTGAGGAACTGACTAATTGAGGTTCATCAGTACAAAAAGTATATATTAGTTGACAGAATCTAGCAAAATAGACGACATTTATATCCTCTGTCATCCTATCCCCAATAGAACCAATTATTCCAGTTGCAAAATCAAAATGAGTTTGATGGATAATAGCATACCCTATGTGCTGACTCAGAATTGGGATAGCATCAAAATTCGAACATTTGTTCCCAAAAGCTTTGGTGATGCAGTCAAAGAAGAAACTCCATTCTCTTCTGATATTAGCCCTTTTTAACTGCCCAAGCTTTGCCAAACTCTTTTCATATCCCAAATCAGCCATTAACTCCTGAAGTGTTGATTCCTCTGGAGTTGAAAAAGTACAATTTTCTGGGAGATGTAGAGCTTTGCGTATTGTACCAGGAGTGACTACAAAAGATGAATCACCCACTTCAAAAACAATACTGGGAGTGCCATATTTACCACCATCATCAAAGTACCCAGTCCGCCAAAACGTCAGAACTTGATGACTCGAAAAGACTTCAGGCTGTGTTAATGCGTACCCAATCGCACTGTGTGCAAGAAGATCTTGCACAAAATGCAATTCAGATGGAGCTTCAGCATGATCAAGAATTGCAGCATAGTTGTTTGGAATAAACTTAGCTCCATCAATGATTAAATCCTTAGGTGCCATGTGAAAAATTGAGATTCAAAAATGCCTGTTAGGTGTTTGATAAGATGGCTGTATGAAAAACCAACGTGAGAAGAAGGAGAGTAAAAGTAAGTAAAGAGAAAAAAAATATGAAGGAAATAAAAGATTAAAGAAATCCTCTCTCTGTTGTACTTATACTCTGAACAAAAATATTACCGTTGGACACCTGTCAGACATGCAGTAATAACGGACAGTTACTGGGCTCGAGAAAACAGGAATCATTACTTACCCATTTGCCTAGTTTCAAGGAAAAAACGTTCCATTTATCAAGAGAAACAGTTTTAATTCAAAATTTAAACTGTTATCACTGATTGAATTATTTTTCACTGCATCATTAATATTCTGAAAATAAATCACATGAAAATGACCAAGATAAATTAGATAAGTAAGTGCTGAAAACGAATCAGAACTTAATATAAAACAAAATTTATATGGTCATCAGAATATCAATCAGGATTTATCAACACAAGATAAAATAACTCAGAGACAAAATCTTGAAGTAAAAACAACTTTCATTAATATATCAAGACAATACATTCATGAAATGGAAATTACATCAATACTTATACAAGATTTTCCCTAAGCTTCTAAACCTAACATCAACAGCCTTAGTCATAGCTAAGAAGCCTGACAAAGCTGATGATGAAGAAAAACAGGAAGAAGACGAGATTAAGTCATCTTCTTCTTCCTACTCTCGACAAACAGAATGGCGAGTCGGATGATTCTCTCTTGCTGGCGGAGACGATGAAGATGAAGTTCTCTTCGAACGACCACCAGATCACGTTTGATAACCTCTGGAAATTGAATCCAGAGATTGTGAGGAATGTTGGTGATAGGGTATGGAGTTGGAATTCCATTCAAAAAGACATGTACAGTCTCATCACCATAATTGTAGAACCAGCCAAATGCAGCCATTTGTGATGGTAAATGAAAAACGAGAGTGAGTTTGAGATAAAAGTGTGATGGGAAGGCTGATGTGAAGTGGTTGCTTATATAGGCAAGAGAATGCCAGGAGACGCAAAGAAATTGAATGCTGACATGTAGAATTAATTCTACCTCGTCTCCCTAGACTTTGAAAAAGAATAACATTCATTGGAAAGAGGAAACATGGTTTAAAACGCACACGAAACAAGTAACAGTGGACTGTTCAAGTACGAATACCATTAATCCTAATCATAGTGACTATTAATCTTCCACTTCAACATATTCTAGTTCGCACTGAGACTGTTACCAAATTTTATTCACAGATAAGCCAAGTAAAGGATTAGACTGAGAAATCAGAACTTAGACCTATACCAGAACTTAACAGTCATCAAGACATAATTTCTTAACTCGAAGAAGGAATGCCCATCTTAGTAAATCCTCATACAAGTTCTGAGTTATAGACTTCAGAACTTAATCATCAGAATATGAAACCAGAGCTTGTCCTCGGAATTTGTGCAAAGTGACACAGTGAATGTTTATCTAAAATAACATAGACCACCACAGTAATTTTCATCATTCATATGGAGTGATTAGTGTGTGTATTAAGCTAAATAACAGACAAAGAGTAAAGTCTGATTCACTTCAGTACATCTTAGAAATAAGGGATAACTAAAATTTTGCTAAAGAGCTGTCATTGTCCTGA
Source organism: Apium graveolens (assembly GCF_009905375.1). Classification (NCBI taxonomy): domain Eukaryota; kingdom Viridiplantae; phylum Streptophyta; class Magnoliopsida; order Apiales; family Apiaceae; genus Apium; species Apium graveolens. Next base: position 5,475,242 of record NC_133651.1, read on the forward strand.
AACCTACTGATGAATGAGTTCATGCTTGAGTCCACCTCAACTGTTTTGTGCTAATTTTATGCATCTTTTGAAATTCTATTTTACAGTGGCTTCTCAGTGTAAGTGAGTCACGACTGCTTATCAGAATTTATGCTATTATCAGAGTATTTCTCCAGTAATCATAGAGTGTGAAAAGTCACCAAAAAAATATTTTGCTTTTCTAATGCATATTTACTTAATACCAGCAATGCACTTGGGCCGTCCCTTCCATATTTTTACTCTAGATCTCAAAGGAGTACCTGATTTTATTCTTTGATCTTTTTGCTTTTTCTTTTGATAAGTGAGGTTTATCAGCACTTAGTACATTCAGCAGTTTTACTAGTATCAGAACTTAACAGATGAGTAGCATTATTCTAATTTGTGACTTAGTAATAAGATATACAAAGTAAACTCAACTAAGCTCAATTATCAGAATTTACTAGTGTCTTAAGATTTCCACTGAAATAATTACTTCTTACATGGAATCATTTGTTTATTGAAGACTACTAGGTCAGTATCTAGCACAGTTATCCTCATAGGATTGAATAATTACTTAAGCAGACATATCACTTATCAGAGTTGAGAAATATATATCAGACAACAGTCAGTACTTAAAAACATTTATCAATTAAGCACAGAATTCACAATGAGATTAATTCTGTAAATACTGAGCATAAAGTCTGATAACACAGAACAAGACTAAGCAGATTTAGAGAAAGAACTTGAAACCATTCCAAGTTCATTTACCAATCTTGTAAAAGTAGCTTCACACAGTGGTTTTGTGAAGATATCTGCTAGTTGTTGATCTGTGGGAACAAAATGCAATTCCACTGTACCTTCATCCACATGTTCCCTGATGAAGTGGTACCTGATGCTGATGTGCTTTGTCATAGAGTGTTGAACTGGATTACCTGTCATGGCAATAGCACTTTGATTATCACAGTAAATAGGGATTTTGTAATATGTTAACCCATAATCCAGTAACTGATTCTTCATCCAAAGAATATGTGCACAACAGCTTGCTTCTGCAGTTGATGTGGAAATTGACTTTTGTTTCTTGTTGTACCAAGAAACCAATCTGCCTCCAAGAAATTGGCAGCTTCCACTTGTGCTTTTCCTGTCAATTTTGCAACCTGTAAAATCTGCATCTGAGTAACCTATTAGTTTAAAATCTGATTCTCTAGGATACCATAATCCCAGAGCAGCTGTTCCTTTAAGATACTTAAAGATTCTTTTCACAACTGTTAAGTGAGGTTCTCTTGGATCTGCTTGAAATCTTGCACCAAGACAGGTAGCATACATGATATCAGGTCTACTAGCAGTTAGATAGAGTAGAGAGCCAATCATACCTCTGTAGTCAGTAATATCTACTGATTTACCGGTATCCTTATCCAGTTTTGTTGCAGTGGCCATAGGAGTGGATGCACTTGAACAATCTTGCATTCCAAATTTCTTCAGCAAGTTTCTGGTGTACTTAGTTTGACAAATAAAAGTGCCTTCTTCATTCTGCTTGACTTGAAGGCCCAGAAAATAGCTAAGTTCCCCCATCATACTCATCTGATATCTTGACTGCATTAGTTTGGCAAACTTCTTGCTAAGTTTGTCATTTGTAGATCCAAAAATGATATCATCAACATAAATCTGGACCAGAAGTAAGTCCTTTCCATGGTTGAGGTAGAATAGTGTTTTGTCTATTGTTCCTCTGTTGAATCCACTTTCCAGAAGAAATTGAGCCAAAGTCTCATACCATGCTCTAGGAGCTTGCTTAAGTCCATAAAGTGCTTTATCAAGCCTGTAGACATAATCTGGATGTTTGGTATCTACAAAGCCTGGAGGTTGTTCAACATATACCTCCTCCTCCAATTCTCCATTGAGAAAAGCACTTTTCACATCCATTTGAAAGACAGTAAACTTTTTGTGAGCAGCATAAGCCAAAAATATCCTTATGGCTTCTAACCTAGCAACTGGTGCAAATGTTTCATCATAATCAATTCCTTCCTGTTGAGAATATCCTTTTGCAACCAGCCTTGCCTTATTCCTTGTAATTATGCCATCGCTGTCAGTTTTGTTTCTGAATACCCATTTTGTACCAACAACAGATCTATTCTTTGGTCTTGGCACTAGGGTCCAGACTTTGTTTCTTTCAAATTCATTTAACTCTTCCTGTTCTAGTTCTGACACCTGCATCAGGATTTCCAATTATCAAATCAGCTGTGTGTGATTTTGTCCACTTCCTTGCAGATGGAAGGTTTTCTCTAGAACTGGATGCTCCCCCATGATCCATGATATCTTCATTTTCTGATGCTCCCCCTGAAACTGTGCTCTCTGAGTTGGATTCTTCAGTATTTAGATTTTCAGTACTATTAGAACTTGGCTTATCAGAACTTGACGAATCAGAACTTGAAGAGCCGGATGTATATTCTGATGTTTCTCGAGCTGTGGTAGGATCTTGAGTATGCTCCCCCTGCATAGGTGCATCTTCCCTTGGCGTAGCCACCACAGTTTCAATAACATCAGAGTTTATTCCATCAGAGTTTACAGTATCAGGACTTAGACTGTCAGGAGTTTCAGTATCAGAATTTGAGTCTTTATTTTCAAATCTCAGCTGATCATGGTCAATGAAATCTTCAAGACCAGTAATCTTCTTGTCATCAAAAGAGACATTGATAGATTCCATGACCACTTTTGTTCTCAAATTATAGACTCTGAAGGCTTTTGTGGAAAGTGGATATCCAACAAAGATTCCTTCATCAGCTTTTAGATCAAACTTTGATAGCTGTTCAGGATGAGTCTTGAGAACAAAACACTTGCATCCAAATACATGAAAGTATTTCAGATTTAGCTTCTTTTTCTTCACCATCTCATATGGTGTTTTTCCATGCTTGTTAATGAGTGTTGTATTTTGAGTAAAACAAGCAGTCTGCACAGCTTCAGCCCAGAAATAGGTTGGAAGCTTCGCTTCTTCAAGCATTGTACGTGCAACTTCAATGAGAGTTCTATTCTTCCTTTCAACAAATCCATTTTGCTGTGGAGTTCCAGGAGCAGAAAATTCCTGCTTTATTCCATGGTTTTTGCAGAACTCTTCCATTATCAAATTCTTGAACTCGGTGCCATTATCACTCCTTAAAATTTGCACAGAATCTTTGACCATTTTATCCAGCTGTTTGATATGATCAATCAAGATAGATGCAGTTTCACTTTTTGTGTGCAAGAAATACACCCATGTGTATCTGGTGAACTCATCCACTGTGACCAACGCATACTTCTTCTTTGCAATAGACATGACATTTACTGGACCAAATAGATCAACATGTAGTAGATGATAAGGCTCAAGAATTGATGATTCAGTCTTGCTCTTGAATGAAGATTTTCTTTGTTTGGCTTTCTGACAGAAATCACAAAGACCATCAGGAGCAAATACTGACTTTGGCAGTCCTCTCACAAGATTTTTCTTGACCAGTTCATTTGTATTGTTGAAATTTAAATGAGAGAGTTTCTTATGCCAATTCCAGCTTTCTTCAATTGATGCTCTACTCATCAGACAGATTGCAGAACCATCAGTACTTGTTGAAAGCTTAGCTTCATAAATGTTACCACGCCTGTATCCTTTCAGAACAACTTTACCTTTAGATTTACTCACAATTTCACAGTGTTCTTCAAAGAAATCAACATGATAACCTCTGTCACAGATTTGACTTATACTCAGTAGGTTGTGTTTAAGTCCTGAGACCAGAGCTACTTCTTTAATTATGACATTTCCAAGATTGATATTGTCATTTCTGTTATTTCTAGAGAACTAACAATGAGATTTACAGAAGGGGGGTTGAATGTAAATCTCAAAACTTTTTCAAGTTTTGAGCAGTTTATAAAGACTGTGTGTTCAAGATGAACAAGTGTGTGAATTGCTTTAAGCTGATACAGACAGATATATATTCAAACACAAATATAAAGAACACAATAAACCTTTAAAAACTTTTCTGGTGGATTTGTTGTTCCACCAGAGATGGTATTTCAGAAATTCTGTGATCAAAGAATTTGATCACAGCTGCATCCTAGTACAAACTAGATAATTTTTCTCTCAAGATTTTTCTAAACAGCTCTGGAAAAATTTACATCTAATTACTAGCTACTACTTGGTTTATATATTACCAAGTTTACAAGTGAAGACAAGGATATATAAAATAATAAAGTAAGATCTCCACTTGTTTCTTCTCCAGTTCACTCCAGTACTTTGTTGACTTAATGTCTCTTTATACTAGAGTAGAACGGCTGCTTTTTCTGATGTTCCTGAAATTAGGCTGCCACATTCAGTTATCTCTGTTCACCCACGTGCCTCTGTTTGTAGGTACAACTACCACTTATCAACGGTTAATCAACAGAACATCCGTTGAAGCTTTCATCCGTTGATGCACTCATCCGTTGAAGGATGTTATCCGTTGAAGCTTTAGAGACATCCGTTGAAGCTTAGCTTCTCATCCGTTGAAGGTCTTTAAGTCATCCGTTGATACCACTTCATTTATACAAAATTACAAGGCATGAAATATTTACAATTGGCCTTCCTATCTGCATATCTTCTAGTAGTCAACATGACTCATAGTTTCTCTCAACTTCTAAGAATTACATCTTAAATACAGAGACTGAAATATGCTACAACACTAGACTTATTTCTAAGTAAAGCTACACCATCAACGGATAGCCAAAGTGGTCTTATCCGTTGAGGCTACAGACACTGAATTTCTACTTAAGTGTTTTGTTAAACATATCATCAAACTAATGCACATATATTCCTAACAATCTCCCCCTATTTATGTCTATAAGAATTGTAGGCATAAATTCAGGGTTAACTTGATGATAACAAAACACTTAACAGATATATGAATTGAAACTAAGTAGAAATTTGAAAATGCTGCAAAAATGTATGTACTAGGAGGAAATTGAAGATTTATAGTATTTCCAAGGATACTCCTTTAGCCTGAGCAAATCATCTTTTTCTTCTTTGTTCCCTGGTTTTCTTTCCTAGCCCTTTGTCATTTTCCTCAATTTGGAGTTGGAGTTGTCTGAAGAATTCAGCTTCATCTTCAACACTAATATCCAACTTAGATTGCATTTCCTTGAGAGTTTCATTGCTGGCAATCTTGAGTTGGTCTTCAAGTCTGAAAAATCTTCTGACTCCTTTATCATCTCTAAATTCCATCAACCAATGAGGTGATTTGTGAATTGTAATTCCCCTTTCTTGAATGAGTAAAGTCCTGGGTAAAGCATTGGGCTCCCTCCAAGTTTTCCTTATATTGGCAATCTTGTTGAGAATTTCAGTCTTGGCAGTTCTGGTAAAGCCATAATCCTTTTGTATAGCTGAAAAGACTCTAATCAAGGTAGAGTAGCCTTCATTCAGAATCATGTGGAGAGGCCATGTTCTTTCCCCAGCTCCTTTGTATCTGAACACTAATCTCTCTGGTAGCTGTCTGTAAGCAGCTATTCCTTTTACATCCTCCAGCTCATCCAGATAGAGTTCAATGTCTGAAATTTCTTTTATGTCACAGATGTGAACATAATCATCTTTAGAAATGGATGGCTTAGGCTTAGGCTTTTGTTTTTGAGTGAATTTCTTAGAGGTTATGGGAGGTGTAGATTTGGGTTTTCTTTTCTGTTTCTTTGGTAGTGGAAGAGTGGTTAGAAAGGTAGGCAATTTGATGGTGACCCAATCAATAGGTTCCTCTTTTGGAATGATTGGTTCACCATGGATGTTTATAGTGGGATTAGCAACAAGAGGTTCAGGTATGGAAGGTAGTGGTTTAGATATAGATTTGGTTACTTCAGTATTATCTTCACTCCTTCTATGTGCCTTGGCCTTTCTTCTGTTTCCCTTCTGCCATTCTTCTCTTTCTTCCATACTCTCACCAAATATACTCCCAAAAACCTCATCTAGGTTTGCAATCTTGTTTTCACCCCTGACTTCAATTCCTTTCTCTTCTTCAACTTGACTTGACTTTAGCTGTTGTTCAAGCTTTGCTTGTGCTCTTTTGTCAGCCTTTAGTTGCTTGACTTCTTCCTTCTTGGCTATTGAGAATTTGGGATGTCCTTGCATCACACATATGCTCTTTTCCTCTCTAGAGATAATAGCCCTATTTCTCCTTACAGCCTCATCCATGGTCTCTTTGAGATAAGCAATACTCCTACCTAAAAGCTTGTTCTCATCAGCTTTTGGAGGAGGAAAGTCCACTTCTTTTAAAGGATTCTTTGTAGAGTCCTTATTGGATCTTTTATTGGGCTTGAGAATTATAGCTTGTAGTTCTTTGGAAGAAGCTTCTCCATCCTTATGTCTCCCTACTGGCTTGAGCTCCATGTTGATTGGTTCAATCTTTGTGCTATATTTCACAGATGTTGATTTATCTTGTGTAGAGCCAAACAACAGTTGCAACCTTTCATCAATTCTCCTCCTTTGCTCTTTCACTTGAATTTCAGCTGCTGCTAGCTGAATCAAATCAATTCCATCAGGCTTTCCTTTGATTTGAATGATTGGAGAAGTAGTGATGGCAGGAACTAGCACTTTAGATATTTTGATTTTTGTAGATGGCTCTCCTTCCCCTTCCCTTTTACTCTCCCCCTTTTTGTTATCATCAAGGAGAGGGGTCAAGCCTTGTGCTTTTGCCAGCTGCATTAGGAGACTGGTTTGAGATTGTTGGTTGTGAAGAATGGTAGCCACAGAATCTTCAATAACTTGAACTCTGTCTTCCAACTTGGCCAGCCTTTTCTCAGTAACTGATTCCTTTTTCAATCTCAAAACCAAGTCCTGCAATGTACCATAGGGCATGACTGAATCCAATTTTTCAGAACTGTAGGATTTCAAGTCAGCAATATCCTTCCTGAGATCATCCATACTCAGATTCTGCTTTACTTGCTGCAACTTCATGAGATGCAGTGAGTCCAGGTGAGCTTGAAGGATAGCCTTGATACTTGCATGTGAAGTGTTCTGAATGGCCTGTTGAATAGTGTTGATTTGTTTGACTAAGGAGACATTGAATTCCCCTGATCTATACTCCTTTGTCAAAGCCCATTCAAGTAGATTTGGAATTGAACTAGGGCCTTCATCTCCCCCTAAGTTCATGCTTCCATCAAAAGAAACAGAGTCATCATCATCAGAATTTACTCCAAGTTCCTCAGATGGCTCACCAGCTGTAGAAGGCATCTTGTTAATAGCAGCTTTATCCCTTTGAAGAGATTCTGTTGTGTGTACTAGATGTAGTGTCTTTTCTGCCTCCTCATTGCCCTGAGCAGCCAACATTTGATAGGCTGACACAGGATGAGTAAAAGTGTCAGCATCCAAGGAAATGTTATCAATTACAGCTTTGTAATGTTGCTGAAATTGTCTTTCCTTTTTAGCATCATCCACAATCATTGACTCACTAGCAATGGCTGGTTCCACCCTTATATCTACTGTACCTGCCTTTCTCTCTTTTTCTCTATTTTCTTGCATCAGGGGCTCCCCCTGGCTCACACAACTCACTCCCTCACCTTCACCTACTAAGGTGATACTCCTCTCACTTACTTTTGCCATGCTGGAAGAAATAGCATGCATTTTTGAGCTCTCAATCTCTCCTTTTGCCTGGGAGCAACCCAGCCTCTCACTCAAATTTTCACTCCCTTCCCTCAATCCTAAGAGTGATTGCACATTATTCATGTCTTCTACACTTGGAATTGATACAGTTATGTGTGTAGAGACTATCAACGGATGTGGAATATCCGTTGAAGGTGAAACTGATGTTATCAACGGATAACTGCTGTTAAGCTTATCCGTTGAAGAGCAACCACTTGTCAACGGATGAGTGATATCCGTTGAAGAAGGAAAAGAAGTTGAAATTGAAAGTGATATAACTGTTGAATCTGTGTAGATTGATTTGAGATGTGGTGACACAGATCCTTCAATTATATCTGAAAGAATTTGCGGGTGATCCAACAAATCATCTAAGAGATGATGATCACCTGTATTTGAGTGGGGCTCCTCCCTGAGTTGTAAAGAGGGAGAATCAGGAATTGATGGGAATAACATATCCACATCCAGAGATGGTGATGAAGTGTTTGGTGATTGATGTGTGATTATTGTGAGAGAATGGGGCTGTGACTCCACATTTATTGGAGCCACATCAAACTGAGTTTGAGAAGGCATAGATACAGATGGATGTATCTGTGCAGTGTGTGCACCCTGTGTAGAAGATTGGGTTCTAGCCTTCTTTCTTCTAATAAAAGCTTTTGTTGGTGAGTGTTTGGCTTCAGTGTCCCTCCCTCGTTTGTTCTGTGTTCCTGGTTGGGAACTATTTTCAATAGTAACATCCTTTTGGGAGGATGCAACTAGGGATGTGCTAGATACCTTTTCAACCACCACAACTTTTTGAGAAACTGTGGCTTGGCTAGCTTGGGAAGCACTTAACTCTCCTTCCTTATCCTGGGGGTTTCTTTGATGTTCACCCCTCCCCTCACCACTCACACCCTGTTCACTCCCCTCAGGGTTAATGGTTGGTGTTACAACTATTGTCTTTTGAGAAACAACAGAGGTGGTTTTCTTTGTCTTTGATTTTGAAACTTTAGTTTTGGTGACCTTGGTAGAAATCTGTTGGGGCATTGTCACAGATTTCATGGCCACACTAGAAGATAAAGAAATAGAGGGGTTGGAAGAAGTAGGAGTTGTAGAAGCAATTACCTCACCTACCTGAGGTGCATTCATGATTGGTAAATATACCAATGGCACACTGCTGTTGAGATCCATTCTCAATAAATCTACAAGAACTCTTTTCTCTTGTGCCCAGCACTTGAGTTTATTATTCTCATTGATTATGACCAAACCTTCAGCAACATGGTTAGCCAATAACATAAAGAATCTAGCATAATAGATGTTATTAGGTCTATTAGCTTTGTTACCTAATCTAGTACCCAATTCTAGCATCACATAGTTGCTAAAGTTAAAATACCTATCAGAAACAAGCATATAGAGCATATTAACAAGAGATGAAGTTATGGCATCAAAATTACTAATTTTCCCAGAGAAAACCTTTATAAAGGCATCCCCAAGAAAACTCCATTCTTTCCTAAGGCCTTTTCTTCTAATACTCCCTAAACTAGCAGAGTTAAGAGAATAACCTATGGAATCTAACATGCTGGATACATCATTATCAGTGTGTGGTGTCATGGCATTGTTCTCAGGTAATTTAAAACATGCTTGTAAATCATCACAGTTAATACAGTGATTTTTACCTTTGAGAGTGAAGGAGATAGTCATATCTATGGAGTTGAACTCAGCAGTTGTCCAAATCTCCTCAACTACTTCACAGTAAATCGTTAGGGCTTCCAGCATTGCATAGCTAAGTTTACAGTTTTTGATGAAGTCCATCATTTTGTGATAGTCTGAATGGGCTTCATTATTTTCTACCAAAGCTATGAAATTGTTCTTCTCATAGATGAACCCAGATTGAGACATAATTTTCACGACTGGTGCCATTGTTGTGAGTAGAAATTGCAGAGAATAACTTGAAGGTTTTGCAGAGAGAAAATGGTAAATGCTTGAAATTTTAAGAAAGCGTAAAGTAAAAAAGAGAAATCAGAAGGGCTTATATGCTTTCAAAAAAAAATTAGTAAAAGATTAATCAATAAGTATATGTTAGTGAATTTCAGCCGTTTAAGAATAAACTGTAAGTATTCTAACAACTATCTTTAAAACCAATACATACAGATGTATGTATGAGTATCAACGGTTAAGAAATTAGAATCAACGGCTGTGAAACACCTGAATCGACTGATGTGACATTTCAACGGATAAGGCAAATTGTCATCCGTTGAAAGGTACTTCAGTTTTATCCGTTGACGGATAAAAATTCCAGAAATGTATTTGTCTTTCAACGGATAATGAATATCCGTTGATAGAGCAATTTTGACTTTCAACGGATAGGAAGCATCCGTTGATGGAATAAACTTTGTTAAAAGTCAAATTTGTTCTAGCAACTAATATATTTCAGGCTTCAATTCAAATTGCAATAAGGACATGAATTTTAAGAGTAATTAAGCATACCTAGCTCACTTACTAATCTTGTGAATGTTGATTCATCAAGTGGCTTGGTAAATATGTCTGCAATTTGTTGTTCACTTGGAACAAAATGTAGTTCCACTGTACCATTCATGACATGCTCCCTAATGAAGTGGTACTTGATATCAATGTGCTTGGTTCTTGAGTGCTGTACAGGATTCTCTGTTATGGCTATGGCACTTGTGTTGTCACAAAAGATAGGAATTCTATCAACATGAAGTCCATAGTCAAGGAGTTGATTTCTCATCCATAACACTTGAGAGCAGCAACTTCCAGCAGCAATGTATTCAGCCTCAGCTGTAGAAGTAGAGACTGAATTTTGCTTTTTGCTAAACCATGATACAAGCTTGTTTCCCAGGAATTGGCAGGAGCCTGTTGTACTTTTCCTGTCTATTTTGCAACCTGCATAGTCTCTAGTGAAGTGATTCTCCAAAAGAAATTTTGATAAGGTTTCATACCAGGCTCTAGGTGCTTGCTTCAGTCCATAGAGTGCTTTCAACAGATAATACACATAGTCTGGAAAATTTGGATCTTCAAATCCTGGAGGTTGACTTACATAGACTTCTTCCTCTAATTTCCCATTTAGAAATGCACTTTTGACATCCATTTGATAGACTTTGAAATTGGCATGAGCTGCATAGGCTAGAAAAATTCTGATGGCTTCAAGTCTTGCAACAGGAGCATATGTCTCATCAAAATCTATTCCCTCTTGCTGAGAATAGCCTTTAGCAACCAATCTGGCTTTATTCCTTATGATAATGCCATTTTCATCCATCTTGTTTCTGAATACCCATTTTGTGTCAATAGGACTCTTGTTCTTTGGTTTGGGTACCGGCTTCCAAACTTGGTTTCTCTCAAATTGGTTTAGCTCTTCCTGCATAGCTAATATCCAATCTGGATCCAATAAGGCTTCTTCCACTTTCTTAGGTTCCTCCTGAGATAGAAAACTACTATACAGACATTCATCTTGAGTAGCTCTTCTTGTTTGCACTTTAGATGATGCATCACCAATGATCAGTTCAAAGGGATGATTCTTGGTCCATTTCCTTTGAAGTGGAAGATGTGCTCTAGATGAGGTGGCCTCAGTATTGTCATGATGTGAGACAGAGTGTTGACTAGTTGAAACTCCCCCTGAGTTGTTGGTCCTTTGCAGGGAACTTGGAGTTCTATCAACTGATGATGTAAATCGATTATCCGTTGATAAACTATGATCAACGGATGCTTCATTTAGTACTTCAACGGATGATACACCATGTCTTTCAACGGATACTGCATTGCCTCTATCAACGGATGCAGAATTCTGACTTTCAACGGATCCAGTATTTTGTGCATTATCCAAGGGCATGTTTTGAATCCCTTTTGAAGTGTTATCTCCATCGGTCTCCTCTTCACTATCATCACAATATATCTCAATGTTGTCAAATTTGAGTCTCTCATATTGTCCCTCATCTGTTAGTCCATCAATCTTTTTATCATCAAACACAACATGCACAGATTCCATAATAATGTTGGTTCTTAGATTGTAGACCCTATAAGATTTTCCAGCTGAATAACCAACAAATATCCCTTCATCAGCCTTTGCATCAAACTTCCCTTTATGGTCAGATTGATTCCTTAGTATAAAGCATTTACATCCAAAGACATGAAGAAAGTTTAGAGTTGGTTTTCTTCTCTTGAAAAACTGATAAGGAGTCATGCCTTTAGCTTGATTGATCAAAGAGATATTTTGAGTGAAACAGGCACAATTAACAGCTTTAGCCCAGAAATATGTTGGTAACTTTGATTCTTCAAGCATTGTTCTGGCAGCCTCAATTAAAGATCTGTTCTTTCTTTCAACTACCCCATTTTGCTGAGGTGTTCTTGGAGCTGAGAACTCATGCATGATTCCATTTTCTTCACAGAACAGCCTCATTGATAAATTCTTGAACTCAGTTCCATTGTCACTCCTGATATTCCTAACCTTCAGGTCAGGATGATTATTGACTTGCCTGATGTGATTGATAATGATTTCACTTGCTTCATTCTTTGATCCAAGAAAATAGACCCATGAAAACTTTGAGAAATCATCTACAATCACTAAGCAATATCTTTTTCTTGCAATTGACAATACATTGACTGATCCAAACAAATCCATATGTAGCAGCTGTAATGGTTCATCAATTGTTATTTCAAGCTTCTTTTTGAATGATGCTTTCCTTTGTTTGCCTTTCTGACAAGCATCACACAAACCATCCCTTGAGAATTCAACAAGAGGAATTCCTCTTACTAGGTCCTTTTTGACTAGATCATTCATTATCTTGAAATTCAAATGGGATAGCTTCTTGTGCCATAGCCAACTCTCAACTGAACTTGCTTTGCTGAAGAGACAAGTAATAGATTCTGCATTTGCAGAGTTGAAGTCAGCTAAGTACACATTTCCTTTTCTAACTCCAGTTAGAACCACTTTGTTGTCTTTCTTACTAGTGACAACACAGGCTTCAGAATTGAAGGAAACTGTATTCCCTTTATCACATAGTTGACTGATGCTCAGTAAGTTATGTTTGAGACCATCAACTAATGCAACTTCATCAATGATGACATTCCTTGTTGAAATCAAGCCATATCCTATAGTAAACCCTTTGCTGTCATCTCCAAAGGTTATGCTAGGGCCAGCTCTTTCCTTAAACTCTGTGAGCAGGGAGAAATCTCCTGTCATGTGTCTTGAACAGCCACTGTCCAAGTACCATAGATTTCTTCTATTTCCCTGCACACCATAAAATCAATCAATTTGATTTTGGTACCCAAGTTTCCTTGGGTCCATTCTTGTTAGCCTTTCTCCTAGACTTCATTCCTCCTGCATCTCTAGACTTAGGTAACTTTGAGTCAACCTTGGTCTTGGATGTAGTTGGTTGAGGTGTAGGGTTAGTCACAGAATCATTTAGCACATTTGGAATATGATAAGGCATGGATTGTGCATACATGTTATTCCACATAGGCATATTGTATGGCATTTGAGGCATACTAAATGCAGCAAGATAAGGATTGTTAAAATATGGCATGTTTGCAAAATGTGCATAAGGATTCTGTTGAGACATAGTAGGCATAGCATGTAGAGATGATGCAGACATGTTAGGCATGGAAGAGGGTACAGTTATGGGGGTTTTCTTAATAGATTTGCAATTAGCAGATAGATGATTAATACTACTACAATGCACACAGCTTTTTCTAGGAGCATACCTATCAGGTGTGTAATTGTTATGTTTGTTAACACCTACCTTCCCATTTCTGTTAGATTTTCTTTTAGTTTCCTTTTTATCCTCAACCATCTTGAGCCTATTATTTAACTGTTCTAAGGTCATGTGCCCTATATTCACCTTACTGACATCTTTGGATGTGCTTGCTTCTTCTTTAACAAAGTTCTTGGAAGTTGAACCAAACTTTTTGTTGAGTTTCTTTAGATTTTCACTATTAGAAACATCTGCCTGTTTTAATTGAGGAACCTTCAACGGATGCTCATTTTCTTCCTTCAACGGATAACCTTCATCATCCGTTGATTCCACATCCGTTGACATCCCATCAATTAATTCCAGTTTCTTTTTGTTTTTATCCCAGGCAGTTTCACAGAATGATTCAATTCCTTGGACCTTGGCAATTTGAGCACTAACATCCCTAGATGTTTTCCAGGCTTTAATCACCTCTTGCTCTCTCTTTAATTGATTAGAAAGTATTTCTACTTTCTTAATAGATTCAGCTAGTTCATTCTCAACAGATATACAATGCAGCTTGGTTTTCTCTAGGTCAATCAACTTATCTTCTAACATAGCATTTCTATTACTTAAAAACAGATTGTTCTCTTTAATCCTACTATTTTCTTTAGCAAGAGATTTAAGAGACACACGCAAATGATACAATTCAGTAGACATATCATTAAAAGCATCATTGCACTCTTCTTTAGTAAGTTGTGTTACATCAGTAGTGATTACCTGAGTTGTTACCTGATTGCTTGATGAACTAACTTCATTTTCCTCAGAATCAGCCATGAGAGCTAAGTTGACATACTCCACATCTTCATTCTCTTCCTCTCCATCAGCTGCCCAATCTTTTTCTTGAGTAATGAAAGCCCTTTCCTTTTGCTTGAGCAGATCAAAATATTTCTTCTTGTAATCTACTTGGTCAAATTTCTTCTTTTCAGAAGTTGGCTTTCTGCACTCACTTGCAAAGTGTCCACTTATACCACAATTGAAACACTTGAACTTTGATTTGTCCACCATGTTCTTATGAGGTTTAGTGGCTCTAGTGTTTTTCTTAAACTTCATCTTTGCAAATCTCCTGGACAGAAATGCAAGATGCTCATCAACACTATCAGAGTCATCTTGACTGGAGTTGTCTTCATTCTCAGCAACTTGCTCTTTTCCTTTGCTTGATTCCTGATATCTTGTACCATCTTTGGAGTTTGATGTAGATCTCACAGTTTCTTGTCTGTATTCCCTCTCATTTTCAGCTACCAATGCAACTGAACTTCCTTTCTTTCTCCCCTTCTCCAATACCTCATCCTGTTCCAACTCTAGTTCATAAGTCTTCAAGATTCCATATAATCTTTCAAGAGTGAAGTCCTTATAATCCTGAGAGTTTCTTAAGGAGACAGTCATGGGTTTCCATTCCTTTGGCAAGGATCTTAAGAATTTAAGATTTGAATCCTTCACCTGGTACACTCTACCATACAGCTTCAATCCATTCAACAGCTTTTGGAATCTGTTAAATGTGTCATTTAAAGATTTATTTTCTTCAAAATGAAAATACTCATACTGTTGAATGAGAAGCTGCATCTTGTTCTCTTTTACTTGTTCTGTACCTTCACACAGCAGCTGAACTGTGTCCCAAACCTCTTTGGCAGTTGAGCAATTTATCACATTATCAAACATATCCTTGTCAAGACCATTAAACAAAATGTTCATAGCCTTCTTATCCTTGTGGACTTCTTCTGTGTCTTCCATTGTCCATTCTGCTCTAGGTTTTGGAATGGATTGACCAACAGCAATTGTGGCCGTAGCAACTGTGGCTACTTTGTGGGGAATGTGAGGACCATTCTCAATACAGTTTACATAACCTTCATCTTGGGAGAGTAGATGAAGGTGCATTTTCACCTTCCAGTGGTGATAACTGTCTCTGTCAAGAACTGGGATTTTTACTCCAATATCCTTCTTACTCATCTTTGTTAGATTCCAAGATCTTTAAACTCTTTGTTTGTCAAGAGCCTGCTCTGATACCAATTGTTATTTCTAGAGAACTAACAATGAGATTTACAGAAGGGGGGTTGAATGTAAATCTCAAAACTTTTTCAAGTTTTGAGCAGTTTATAAAGACTGTGTGTTCAAGATGAACAAGTGTGTGAATTGCTTTAAGCTGATACAGACAGATATATATTCAAACACAAATGTAAAGAACACAATAAACCTTTAAAAACTTTTCTGGTGGATTTGTTGTTCCACCAGAGATGGTATTTCAGAAATTCTGTGATCTAAGAATTTGATCACAGCTGCATCCTAGTACAAACTAGATAATTTTTCTCTCAAGATTTTTCTAAACAGCTCTGGAAAAATTTACATCTAATTACTAGCTACTACTTGGTTTATATATTACCAAGTTTACAAGTGAAGACAAGGATATATAAAATAATAAAGTAAGATCTCCACTTGTTTCTTCTCCAGTTCACTCCAGTACTTTGTTGACTTAATGTCTCTTTATACTAGAGTAGAACGGCTGCTTTTTCTGATGTTCCTGAAATTAGGCTGCCACATTTCAGTTATCTCTGTTCACCCACGTGCCTCTGTTTGTAGGTACAACTACCACTTATCAACGGTTAATCAACAGAACATCCGTTGAAGCTTTCATCCGTTGATGCACTCATCCGTTGAAGGATGTTATCCGTTGAAGCTTTAGAGACATCCGTTGAAGCTTAGCTTCTCATCCGTTGAAGGTCTTTAAGTCATCCGTTGATACCACTTCATTTATACAAAATTACAAGGCATGAAATATTTACAATTGGCCTTCCTATCTGCATATCTTCTAGTAGTCAACATGACTCATAGTTTCTCTCAACTTCTAAGAATTACATCTTAAATACAGAGACTGAAATATGCTACAACACTAGACTTATTTCTAAGTAAAGCTACACCATCAACGGATAGCCAAAGTGGTCTTATCCGTTGAGGCTACAGACACTGAATTTCTACTTAAGTGTTTTGTTAAACATATCATCAAACTAATGCACATATATTCCTAACAATTTCCCAATGTTTTTCCAATGTTGCCATCTCCATAAGAAACACTTGGGCCAGCTTTCTCCACAAAGTCTGATAGCAGGGCCTTATTTCCAGTCATATGTCCTGAACATCCACTGTCCAGAACTAGAATATTTTTCCTGTTGCCCTGCAATCACAAAGACCACTAATTATTAGTTTTAAGGATCCAGACTTGCTTGGATCCTTTGGCCTTTTTAAGTTTGTTAACATTTGCAGCGGATTTAGCATCAGAGTTTATGTTAACATTTTTCTTATCAGAACTTACACTATCAGACTTTGAATCAGAATTTACACTAGAAGGAATAATGGAAACTTTCTTCAAAGAAGGTTTTATTTGATAATAATTATAGTACAAACTATGATATTCCTTACAAGTATAAATGGAATGCCATAAACTACCACAATGAAAATAAGGATTTTGTGGTTTGTATCTAACAAACTGACTCTTAACTCCTGATTTTGAAGGTAAGGAGTTAATATTCTTATTCTTCCTGCAAAAAGAAGCCAGATGGTTAGAACTTCCACAGTTATGACATGTTTTCCTAGGAGCATCAGGAACAGGTTTATAATTATTGCTTTTTATTCACACCTTCCTTTCCATTCCTATTTTTTCTAGGTGATTTTACCTTGTTTGCATTCTTAACATCTTTCAGCTTATGCTTAAGCTGCTTCTTTGTCATTAAGCCTATGTTCACTTCAGCTGTCTTTTCCTGTTTTAGTTTGTCAGAAGTTAATTCCTTTGTAACTTCTGATTTCTCATTTTCAGACTTTACAGTTACAAACTTAACAGGTTTTAACTTTGGCTTTTGCTTATCAACAGGCTTAATTTCTTCAGTTCCTTTATCATTCTTATCTTCTCCATAACCTAAGCCCTCTTTCCAGTTTCCACTACTTAGCAAATTTTGAGTTATTTTGCCAGAGGTAGTCCAAGTCCTGATAATCTCTCTTTCTTTTTCTAACTCAGTTTTTAGAGATTCATTCATTTTTAGCACTTCATCCCTAACATAAAAGACATCATCTCTATCCTTCTGAGTTTGATGGAACATGACTAACTCTTTTTCTAAGAAATCATTTCTTTTCTTAAATGCAAGATTTTCAGAAGTTAATCTCTCACATGTTAAAGTTTGATCTCTATAACTAACAAACATGGTTTTAAGATATCTTCTCAACTCATTAATATCATCAGTATGAAAAGCATAAGTAGTATGAGGTACCTTTGTTTCAGCAGCTTCAGAACTGCTCTCAGAACTTGATTTATCAGCATTTGCCATCAATGCATAGTTCTCCTCACTTTCAGAGTCTGAGGTGTCTGTCCAGCTTTTCTGCTTTGTGACAAGAGCCTTGCCTTTGTCACCCTTTACCTTCTTACAATCAGGAGATATGTGGCCTTTCTCACCACAGTTATAGCATTTAACATTTGTGTAATCTCCTCTGTCAGACTTTCCTCCTCTGCCTTCAGATCTTTTGAAATTCTTCTTATCAGAACTTATGCCTTTCCTAGAAAACTTATTTCCCTTCCTGAACTTCCTGTATGCAATCTTTGTGATTCCTTTCACCATAAGAGCACACAGCTTCATCATCTCCTCATCAGCATCAGTCTCAGGCAAGCTTTCAGAATCTGAGTCATCATCACTCTCAGAACTTGATGACTCAGTATCAGACTTTATGAAAAGAGCTTTACCCTTGTCTTTCTTTGAGGAAGCTGCTTTGGGGGATTCTTCTTCAGCCTTAAGAGCAACTGTCCTTGACTTTCCTCTTGCTTCTTTGTTCCATCTCAAGCTCATGAGTCTTGAGCATACCATAGATTTCGTCAAGAGTTGTTTCATCAAGATTATAGTTGTCTCTTATTGTCGTTGCCTTCAAATCCCAGCATTCAGGAAGAGCTAACAGGAACTTAAGGTTTGAATCTTCAAGATCATACTCTTTATTAATCAATGACAAATCATTCAAAAGTTTGACAAATCTATCATATAAATCATTCAATGACTCATTAGTCTTTGAGTCAAAGTGTTCATACTCTTGAGTGAGTATTGTCTTCTTGTTCTTCTTAATTGTCTCTGTTCCCTGACACCTTATTTCCAGAGCATCCCATATCTCCTTAGCAGTCTTGCAGTTGATTACCCTGTTTGACATTACATTATCAATGGCACTATGCAGTAAGTGTCGTACCTTAGCATCCTTAGCAATTGATGTTATATCTTCAGCAGTATAATCACTCTTCTCCTTTGGTACGGTCTTTGCTGCTTCACCTGCAACTGCAACAACGAGCTTGGTTGGTTTGTGAGGGCCTTCCTTGATTCTATCAAGGTATTCTGGATCTGTTGCTTCCAGGAACATGGTCATCCTTACCTTCCATATGGGATATTCAGATGGTCTCAGTATGGGAACTCTGATGGTCTCATACCGACTCTGAATTTGTGTCTTTGGTGGTTCCTCAGTTTTGGTAGGCTTAGTTGGAGTTTCTGTGTCCGACATGATTGTATTTGGATCTTTAACTGTATGTGTGTTAACAGATAAGCTCTGATACCACTTGTTAGGTCACACACACACTGTAGAGGGGGTGAATACAGTGTATAGTACACTCAAATCGAACTTTAAGAACTTAAGTAACAGAAAACAAACTTTATTGAAACAATAAACTCTGTTACAGTATGGAACTGTTACCTCTCAGTGATGAACAATATCACGAGAGATGCTAGGGTTACAATGAATAATCTTCTCGAATAATGATAACACTTATAGTGTAAACCTCATGTCTGTGTTTATATACTACACAGTTACAAGATAATCGCTAATTGATATGGAATATAATTCTGCTTCCTAAAATATATCAATCAGATATCTTTTCTTCCAAGTATTCCATTCTTCACGAAATTCCTTCTTCATGCATATCTCTTCTTATGTTTATCTCGATCTTCTTTCCTTTAATCAGCTACTGTCCTTATCTGATCGTCCTTCAGCACTTAAGTTCTGATATCTATCTTCTGATGATTATCTCCTGATAACATAAGTACTGATATCCTTAAGTCCTGACTTCCAGTATAAGTACTGATCAACAGTTAAGTACTGATTTATCCTGTTCAAATAAGATCTGAAAGCTAAACATAAAACATATTAGCCATGACATTATCAAATATATCTAACAGATGTTATTTTGAAATTTTTCTAAAATATTTGTTTTAAATTCAAACTATTATCTTTTATTATTTTTGAAAATTATAATTTAATTCAATTATTTATAATTTGTTTTGATTAATTATTTATTCATTTAATTTATTAATAAATTCATTTTATCAATTAATTATATCTATAAATAGTTGAATGAAGTTTGATTATTTATAATTGAACCAAATAATATTCTAAAAATTATTTTGGGATTTTAAAAATTATATAAAGGTATTGAATATTCAATTATTATTATTAATTGATTTATTCTTATTTTATTCATAATAAATAGACCGTTCGTCCGTTTAATACGAAACGAATGACTCTAGACTCAGAAAAATATTATGCTTCTATTAAAAATACTTTCGAGACCCAAATTCTTTTGTTTCTAAAGGTCACTTGTTTTACAAGTCATTCTGAATTGATTATTGATCAATAAACCATATTTTTGACCCGATTTCGATTCTAAAAGTGCCAAGTCAAATGTTTTGACGAACCAAGTCATGTGTTATATGAATTATGTGATACGTGAGTTATGTGTTTACATGCTATGTGAATTACGTGCGTACGTGGGTCAAGAGTCTTGTGTTTGACTATTTTAATTATGTACGTGCTATCGTATGGATAGACGATAGGGTTTGACGCGCAGTTCGTCGAGTAATTATCATTTCGACGATTAAAGTTGTATCTTTTAATTATAGATACGGATCGCTCGAGTTGATCGGGACCAGACATTGAAAAGAATGAAATGGAACGGTATTGGATATCTGACTTCTAGAAATCGCAGGAGCAGCACATCAGTGAATTGTCGAAAGGAAAGACGGTGATGCCATGGGATGTCAGAATGAGGGATTGTGTTATTGCAAGTGTGACTAACTGCTAAAAACCAAAGGCAAATATATTTATCATCACTTATTGTTCAAGTGATATTTATTTTGAATCCTATTATGCAAGTTTCTACGCTATTCTAATTCCATAAGAGTTCCATGTTTTTCATATCCAACTGCTTATGATTATGCAAACATTGCTTTCCCTATTCTCAGTTCAGAATAGATAAATGTTTTACATATCGCTAAATTAAATGCTTATTATGCAAATACTCTTCTGCTATTCAATATTCAGGATAGCTAAGTGATTTTACTTATCAAATGAATGGATTTATAAATGTTTTGGGTTTTGAGAAAAATGATTTTGTTGCGAGTATTCCTGCCCAAGTGAATGGGGGAATAAAATTATTTAGGATGTCGATTGAGTCGGCTCCTTTTTAATAAAAAGGTTTTAAGATTGGAATGGTTACAGCGTAGGTGATCGAGATATCAGTCCAGCTGTAATATCTTTCAAGGTGAATATATGCCTTTTCTGGCGCCTTATAGGTACCGTATGGCTGCGGAATACGGGTAGTACTTATATTTATGGTATGGCTGCGGGATACCGGTGCTGTTTCGTGACTGATCATCAAGAACAATATGAAATATAATTGGTTCCAACCTAAACTGTTGTTTCTAAATTGTTTTTATAATCATAAAATAAATGGTTTATCAACTGTTTCTGTTTTGGATTAAAGGTGAAATGCAGTTTTGATTCAGTTTATGCTTGATGTGGATATTTAGGTTGTTGTTAAATATCAAAGGTGGTATTAGTATAGATGATTGATGTTGAATTCAGTATGGGATGTTGTGAGCATCAAAGTTCGTATTGATATCTAATTTGATATGACAACAAAATAAGTATTTATATCAAGAGTTCAGTTTTGAATAAAGTTTATATTTCAATCCATAATCATTGTTTCTTGTTATTGTTGTTTACGATATTTCCGTAAACATAGATTTATGAGTTTTAATCTCGTCAAGATTCAAAGTATTGTTGAAGCCTTTCGCTCAAAAATACCAAAAGGATTTTGTATACTGAGGAGGAATCAATTATGGGATTTCTTAACTAAATTTTCTGATTCAGCAATTATGATTTTTAAATGTTCTGCTCTGATGCAGATGTCGGTTTTATATCAAAACGACTATATATATTACAATGATCTTGCTGAGCATTTCTTTCGCTCATACTTGCCTGTTTTCAAATTTAACCTCCAGTGAGGATTAACTTGCGCTGTTTAGCCCCGTAATTCGAGGAAGCAAGGAATAAGCTTTTGGAAGGTGATTGGTCCAGAGTTTGCAGACTAGTGTAAGTTTTATTGTGTAAAGTTGTTTATATTATATTATATTATAGTTGTGTATTGTATTTGGGCATAATATACTTCGTTTCGAAGTTATACTAGCGGGTTAAGTTTTAAGGTTTGGAATTATTGAAAAGAGCTTTAAAAGAAAGAGAAAAATTTATTTTTGGAATTCTTGTTTCTAGAACTATAACCTTAAAAGATCTTGAATTTGTTTGGGGTCATAGATGATAAATATCTTCCGCTGACATTTATTTACTGATTTAACAGATTATTTTGGATTGAGATTTCATGGTGAAGACCAAATCCTCTGACCCCGGATTTGGGGGCGTTACAACAAGCATATCATTTAATCACTTGAAATCAATATAGTCACATAAATCTAAGTAGTCATCAGTCTATACAAATAATTATCATGAATAATTAGGAAACCTATATTGATATACAAATATTGATAATTGAACATATGACTATTGATTCATCTAAAACTCTTCTGAATATACCAATGCATTTTAAAAGACACATGGTAACTTTTACTTTTCTGGCAACTTTATACCTTCTCACTACAAAATATATAACTCCAAACTGGTACAAGACAATCAACTAATTCTTTTTCCTAAGAAAACTAGATATAAAATTATAAAACATGTCCAAAATTCAGTTTATTATATTGGTTCCAGTTTACTACATAATTTTAAAGTCCGATGTGCTAACCGTTACCACTAGCCTAAAACAGGTTTACTATATCAGTTGTATCTCAACTTGTACAGCTATCGTAGCCTTCAAATTTTCCAGTCATACACTTCAAACATAAACCTACAAGTTTTATTTTGTAACAATAAGGTAATTAAGGCTCTAGCCCTCTTTAAACAGTCACACAAATCAGGACATCCGATCTGAAAGTTAAGACGCCGTTGAGCGTACTTTACTCAGACATTTCTAATAAAATGTAAAATAAACTTTTGAACATAAAACTTACCATATTTTAACTTCTCTATAAGTTCAATCTCCCATAAAAAAATTCAGACCAACAGTAAGCATACAACCAAGTAAACTAATTGCTCAAACTTGCAACGATACACATAAAATTTTGTGTTGCGCTACCTATACTAAATTTACGATAACTTCTTACTCGTATACTCAAACAATGCAAGGTCGGCGCGTAAATAAACTATAAAACAAATTGAACAATTTCATCATAATCATATTTCCTGGAACAGCTGCCAACTATAAACAATATAAAATAACAAAGCAGAAACATAGCAGTTTTACAACGATAAACAATTTCATCAAAAACAACCAACCAAGCCTTTTTCTATACTTCTTTCACACTAATCAAATAATATCAATAATTTCATGCCCTAATTATAACAATAAAATCAGATGAACACTGGAAAAATACATGGCTCAAGCAAAATATCATGAATCATCTTTAAACATAGAGAAACAATAATCAAAACTTAAAGATTTTACCTCAAAAGAAGCTATAATCTTCACTCAAATCAAACCAATACCAAAATAAGCATAGAACAGTCTTTCCCCAAATTTCTACGTAACCCTGTCGTATTTCATCTCCATAACTCGAGGAAACATTAATTTAATCATGCGATCATCAATATATGTAGCATACAAGCTATTTTACGAGTATCGGAGCAAGAATTGGAAGAAGGTTATTGTATGTATATGTGTGTATGATATTTGTTTCTTTTATCCATCTCATTATCTATATTTTTCTTAATATATTTTACTTTTTATTGGCAATCAAAACTTATTAAATAAGCTTCATAAACAAAACTAAAATAAAATCTATTTACAACCTTTACTAAAATTCTATATTTTTTATCTCATATTCTTATTCTCCTGATCAACCCAAATATAAATCTACAATTTAAATCATGAAAATAAATAAATAAATTCAAACCGATTCAAAATCGAAACAAATAAAAAAAATATTCTATAAATAATTCACATATAAAGCAGTTAAATATGGGAAATGCATTTTCAAGAATTTTTAGGGAAAGAACGTTACAGTTAGTCCGAAATTCTAAATTTCTCGACTTGTTTACTTTTTGGAGCATATTTAATTTTTCTCTGTTTATGCTTGTTCACATCATATGACACATGCAGATCTTATTCGTATGGATCCTCTTGACACAAGCACTAAGGAAATATCAACCACAAATTCTAATAATTTAGTTTGCAAGACATATAAATATCAAACTCCCACATCTCCACTAGCTTCCACAATCACTCAATCGTCACTCAGATTCTCCTCCAACTCAATCTTCTCATAAAATTTTGACCCCATCACCAATTCGGTAGTCTACTCGTTTACGTAAATTCACTCAACTGCCTGATGTTGCCTATTCATCTTATTCTCATTTGTTTGCTTTATATGTTACTTCATTGTTCATTGTTTGTCTTAACCTACATCATATAGGGGGATATTCGTGATCTTCTTTGGCAGAATGTTATAGTTGAGTAACTTACTGTTTTACATCAGACTTGTATATGGGATTTAGTCTCATTGCCACCAGGAAAACATGCAATTGATGTCGCTGGGTCGATTGAATTAAGAAAAAAACTAATGAATTTGTTGAACATTATAAGGCTCGACTTATTGCTAAAGACTACCCTAAGGAGTATGGCTTAAACTAAGACTTTTACGCATGTTATAAATATGATAATTGTTCGTACATTGATTCTATTGGTTTATGTTTTAAATGAAAAAAAATCAGATAGATGTTAACAATGGATTCTTGTATGGTGATCTTCACAAGAAAGTTTATATAACACATTTTTTAGCTCATGCGCATCAACGATATTATAGTTATAGACTTCGTAAATCTATTTATGATATTCGCCAATCATCTCCTTATTGGTTTGAGAAGTTTTCTTTTGCAGTTGATTCACTCGGTTTTCATCCTAGTCATTAGTATTCTACTTTATTCATTTGAATGTTGTCATATCCTGTTGTATTCATATGTTTAGGATATGAGTATCACTAGTGATGATTGTGATGATATTGAATCATTAAAACGTGAATTGGCTCGTTGTTTTGCTGTGAAAGATTTGGATTTACTCCGTTACTTTTAGCGAATTGAGGTTGCAAGTTTACCAAAGAGGTACATTCTGTCTCATTCGAATTACATTACTTATTTGCTTGACTGTGCAAATTTTATTGATAAAAAGACCGTGGAAACTCATTTACAGGTGGATGTTGTAATATATAAGTGATGATGTAAAAAAGTACTGAATATATCAACATCATTAGTGTTCCTGATCAAAATGTGAAGAAAAAGCTAAATGGACATATGATCTAAGGAGAATAATGAACTGTTACATTTCATAATCACTTTAAACTTGGGGTTAGTCTTGTTAACATGCATGAATTTGTGTTAAACAATCTTCTCACAAATTGGGGGAGATTATTGTAAAAGACATGCATGTACTTTAATAAGACTAAGACATTTTGTCAACCCTAAGTAAGTTGTATTGTAATCTTAATTTGTATTTTGTACTTGTAACACTTAAAGTCTGTAAAAATGTCAAAGGAGCAGACTGAAGCCTTTTTCTATAAACAGTGTCAAGCCTAAGAATTCTATCTGGAAGAAGATCAAGAAGATCATGCCTCGGAAGAATTATGAAGAAGCTTGAAGTTGAATAAATCTGTTTTAGGAAAAATAATCTAAGTCAAGATCTCTACAAGTCACATATTTAATGTTATAGAGAAGTCATTCGAGAACTCCGGAATGGCTTATAGAGAACTCAGAAAGCTTATAGAGAACTCAGAGATATCGACAAGCAAAATTGAAGACATGAAGATTGGAGATATCGACAAGTCATTTATTCACTAGAGAACTCAGAGATATCGACAAGTCAACATTCATTAGAGAACTCCGAGTTATCGATAAGTCAAGTTCCACTAGAGAAATCAGAGATATCGATAAGTCAAAATTCACCAGAGAACTCAGAGATATCGATAAGTTAAAATTCACTAGAGAACTCTGAGATATCGACAAATTAAATTTGACTAGAGAACTCTGAGATATCGACAAGTCAAGAAGCCACTAGAGAACTAAGAGTTATCGATAAGTCAAAGTGAAGATGTGAAGACTAGAGATCTCGACAAGCCTAAATTCTCTTATAGAGAACTGAAGACCTCTACAAGCCAAACTAAATATAGAGTACTATAGATCTCGATAAGCCAATATACTTATCGAGATGTCAAGTTTTCTATAAACCTAAACTGGAGATCTCGAGGTAAAATCCCAGAGTACAAAGTTGCAGATCAGTTCAATATCCAAGATTAACAATCAACAAACAATCCAAACAGATGGATTGACAAGTCTACAAAAAGCAGCTTGAAGAATGTGCAAGATCAATGGTGAAAATTAACTGACAAAGGAAGATCAAAGTGAACACGGGGTGCCAAGATATGTTAAGCCAGAAATGGAAGATCTACTTTTCTATAAATAGAAATGACAAATGACAGTTTCGAAAAGCTAATAACATGTCTTATTGCACACTGTGTAAACCAGCAGTTAACTACGTTATAAAGTTAATATTGGTCCTTAAGTCAGTAATAACAATTTAGATAGTATCTTGTAACACTCTCAAGGAAGAAGCTAAGCTCTTTAACACCAAAGAGCCTAGAAATTTTGTAGCAAAACATTCTTAATTTTAATACAAAATTAAGTGAGTTTTGAAAAGATCCGTGTTCCTTATTATTGCATGTTTTAATTTCTGCAGTAACACATTTCATTACAAGATTCAATTTACTTTGTTCAACCAAGCCGAAAGGATTCAAGAAAAGCTTAAAAACAGTAAAACACATTCACCCCCCTCAGTGTGTTATTCATTTCCTAACAGATGCTAAATATTCTCAATCGAAGTATCTTCTCGTTGCAGATCCTAGTTTATATCGCATGGTTTTTGTTAGTATTATTTATCTCACTATTACTCGTCTGGATATTACACATGATATTCATGTATTTAGCTATTTGTCTTTTTTCTATTTTTTTTACTACCGTACAATAGACTGCCAAATTTCGCATTGTCATGTATCTTCACGGGAATCAGTTTAAGAGTCTTTTGTTTCATTTTTTATCCTATCTTTAGAGTTGCATGCTGATATTGATGCTCATTGGGCTGACGATCTCGAGGATCGTAAATTCACGATTTGTATTTTTCTTGGTGATTCTCTTGCAGATTTGAGTGTTAGTCAGTTAGTCTTCCTCGTCCCACTCAATTATGTCGTCAAGAGTGCCACTTACATTGCCCATAATTCAGTATTTTATGAGTGTGCTATACATATTTAGATTTATTATAATCTTACTCTCCATCATTTGCCGATATTTTTTATAAATGCCCATTCTACTTCGCGCTTTTATTTCTTCTCTGACAAACTTTTGTGAGTTTGAGGGGATGCTTGAATGTTCTTCTTGCATCACTGTTAACTGTCAGGCTGAGTTTCTTCTCACAATATCGTTCAGTATGAGTCACAAGCCCACATACGAAACAAAAGTCCCCAAGGCGTTAATACTTACATTGTACAATACACTATGTACCATTCTTTCAGCAAATCTTTTTCTTCCTTTTCAATGGCTGCCTTACATCAACATTAATCATATTTCACATGCATTCACTCCAAATACTAGAATTGTCATTAGGTACATAGGAAATGAATGACCCAAAGAAATTACCAAGTTGTTTTCCAACTATCTCCGTCATTAACCCTACAGGGACACCAAACAGTTAATCCAGAATTGAAGAGTGGATAGTTGAAACCCCAGAGGATCTTCATTACCACCAACCCTATTAAGAACAAGCATTGCACTATCGAGTGACCAAGTTCCACCGTTTAAAACCCACTCTAAATCATCAACATGATAAAACTGGAATAAGTAAACACCAGGTTCCAAATCTTTAATAGTTATTCCACGTGGTGGGCGCCAAATATCTGCAAGCTTCGATTTCATAGCCCTAACATTC
This sequence comes from Apium graveolens, assembly GCF_009905375.1. NCBI lineage: Eukaryota > Viridiplantae > Streptophyta > Magnoliopsida > Apiales > Apiaceae > Apium > Apium graveolens. The sequence continues at coordinate 5,502,939 of NC_133651.1, forward strand.
AACCCTTTCTCTGTTAAAAAATGACCTACTAGACATGTTTCAAACTTATTCAATACATCCTCTGCCTCTTCATCAAAGACGAGTTCTGTATTTTCCTCGTCTTCTATACCCATTCCTTCCATTTTGTCATTCATATCTTCTAATCTCACCGTCACAAATACTCCCACACTCTTCCAATGAATAAAGGAGAGAACAACAAAAGCTCTCACATAAAGGAGATAAAAAGTTATGAGTTCGACGGTGAGCTTTTCACATATGATTAGTATCTTCCTCCCTCATTAACGTTGTAAGTTGTACAAATATATTTAGGGGTGTTTGGTTAGGGTTAATTAATAAATTGAAAGAGAATCAATTAAATTTATTCTTTTTGTTGATGTTTGTTTTGTAAAAAAATTCATTCCCTTTTCTCATTTTTAATTTTAGGTTTATCTCAAATCTCTCCGTGACCATTCCCCACCTAGTTTTCCATTTCCAGCTTTCTTTTTTCATTTTAATTATAATTTAAATCCTACAACCCAAAAAATAGATTAATACATTAAAATTTTCAATTTTTTTTGTTTAGTTTTTATAAATTTAAAACAATTTTGATCTATAATTTATATGTTATTTTTTAAAAAAAATTTAAAGATGTTACAAATGATTTACATTAATTTATTTTAATGTAAATAAATTATATTATTATAAATACAAAATACATTGACTCTTTTTACATTACATGATATTAGAAAAATCAAATATCAATAATCAAGTAATTTTTCATTCCATTTTTGGATCTGAACCAAATAAGTAAAATAATTTAAGATTATTCCTTTACTTTCCCCTCTTTTCCCTTTCTGTATTTCATTCTGTTTCTCTGACACGAACCAAACGCCCCCTTAGTTTCTTGAAGATCTACCCTGATTTTTTTGTTTTGAAACAACATCTCAAAATTCACATTTGAAAATTGTTTCATCCACAAAATTATGCAAAAAATCTGACAATATGACATGTGCTAAGTTCTAATATAAATGAATCTCTGAATTTACATAAATAACACCAATTAAAATATTTTACCTCATTTATCATGCTATTTTGTGTGTCATAGTTGTTACGATTGAAATATCGAATTATATTATAAATCATTTTAAATATAAACTATCATAAAATTTATAATTCTTAAGATATAAAGGTGTGTTTGATATTATTGTTGCTGACAGCTTTTCGATGTAAAACTGTTAAATAATGTTTTGGTAAATTTCGAAAATTATTTTTGTGAAAAGTACTTTTAGTCTTTAATAAACTATTTTTGTGAAAAGTACTTTTAGTATAAAATTTATTGTTAGAAAAAGTAAGTATATTTTTGGGAAAAAATGTTTTTTCAGTTTTTGGTAAACAAATGTTGATTTTCCCATCAAAAACTCATAAAATGCATCGTTATTTTTAATTTTTCACATCAAAATATATACATACCAGAAATATTGCCAAATATTTTTTTTGTCGGTACTTTTTCTAACAACACCTCAATTTTAATTTTTAACGGCAATTCTAAACCGAGCCCTGTTAGAAAAAGTAAGTATATTTTCGAAAAAAAATGTTTTTTCAGTTTTTGGTAAGCAAATGTTGATTTTCCCATCAAAAACTCATAAAATGCATCGTTATTTTTAATTTTTTATATCAAAATATATACATATCATAAATATTACCAAACACTTTTTTTGTCGATATTTTTTTCTAACAACACCTTAATTTTAATTTTTAACCGCAATTCTAAACCGAGCCTAAAATGTGTTTTTATAAATTGAAAGGGGTCGCACGTGTTGTTATAAATTGAAACTAGTTTATGACCCGTGCGATGCACGAATTGTTTTTAACACTTAAATGATTTTTAATAATATAATTATATCTTAAAATTATTATATTTTGATATATAGTTTCAGTAGTTGAAAAATAAATTGAAGAACATAATAAGTTATAATAATAAATATTTTGTGATAATTTGAGACTTGACTGAAAATAAATAATATAATATAATATGTTGTTCACGGGACTCGAGCCCTAAACCTGTAGAAATTGTTAAAATAAAAAATATAAAAGTTTAAATATAATAAGCTGTTGACGGGGTTCGAACCCTGAATCCATGAGAGCAGTTTAAATATTAATATAATAATATTTTATTATTGCATCCAACGGTTCTCATCTACTTGACTTTAGATCTGACGGTTGTTATTTATCGTATCAAACAACTGTACCGAACAACCGACTACCAAATAGAGGGTGTTTTGCTTATAATAGTATACTAGTTGGTAACCCGTGCGAAGCACGTGCCTGAAATTAAAAATAATAGAATAACATTATTATTTGAATAAAACTAAATCTCATAATCCGTGCAAAATACAGATCTAAATATAATATATAAAATGCTGTTAAAATATGTAGTTAAAAAAATCGAAGTTAAATGTAACTTCAAAATTTCACCGTATAGTTATAGTTATGCATGAACCTAATTATTTACTTGTATAAATGTGACATGTTAACTTACTAATACGATTATTTTAAAGTAAACCGACGCTTGGATGCTCAACAACAAATAAAAATTGAAGGAAAATAAAATTTACAGATAGTAGAAGTTAATTTTTGTCGGTTGAGATTTTATTACATAAAATTTTAAACATAGTTGTATAATTTTCTAGTGAGTACCAAGATTTAGGACCTAAACATGGTTTCCTTATTAGTATAGATAGTTGATAACTCGTGCTAAACACGGGTCCGATGTTAAAAATATCGAATTAATATTTGTAGAGAATTATTCATAATCCGTGCGAAACACGAATTAAAATTAATATATTAATATCAATATTAAATTGGTACTTGCAAAAAATAGTTATGTGGTTGAAGCGACCATTTATGAAATTTTCCACTATAATTCTAGTTTTGCATTGTTTTACTTGATATAGAAATCTAACATATTAGTTTTATTTTTGTGAAACGAATTGTATCTCTATCTTATGAACCAAATATATGTTCTTTAGATAATTTAATATTAAATAATATAATTTGATAATTATCTTATAATTAGTCTTTTCAATATAGTTTATTTAATATTACTTAATTATCGATAAAAATTAATTTACAAATTAAAAGTAAATAGATGTTATTAAACTTAATTTAATATTACTTAATATAATCTAAATACAACCCATAAATTTGTTACTGTTAAAATATGTTTTTTAATTTAAAGTAAATATACGTTGTGATGGACAATAACAAATACAATCGTTAAATCAATAATTTTCAGTTTAAAAGTTAATAAATGTTACTAAAGTCATTTGCTATTACTTAATTATTTTTAAAATAATACTATAGAAAATAAAGTTTACCGAGAATAGAAGTCAATTCGTGTTAATAGTTTATTTTGTAGTTAGTAATTTTTCAAAATAAAAGTAAATATATGTTATTTTACTTAATTTAACGTAACTCTATAATTTTTTAATATAATTTCTAAATAAATAAAGTTTACGGCGAATATAAGTCAATTCATGTTGTTTACTTAGTAGTTTGTAGTTTTTCTAAAATTTAAAATAAATATAAGTTATTTTACTTAATTTAACGTAACTTAATAAATTTTTAATAATATTTACAAATCATTTAAAAAATATTTTTATTTTATAAAGTAAATAAACTTTACAAAGAATAGAAAATAAAATTTGTATTAAAATAAAATACTAATTAAAAAGAAAATAAAATTTACAAATAATAGAAGTCGATTTGTATTAAAAACAAAGTTTATTAAAAATAGAAATCAACTTATATGAGCTATTTATCAAAATTTGGTATTTTTAGTACTAAATTATATGGGTTGCAAGTCTGCACCAGACGCTAGTTTGATTTATCCGTTTTATTTTGATATATCAAAAAAAAAAAGCTAGTTTCAAAAAAAAAAAAAAAAAAAAAAAAAAGCTTCTCCGCCGGACCAGCGCGAAAGAGGTGCTGCTTACAAACAAACAAAATGTGTTTTATGTATGAACTAGCAAGGAAAGTACATATGTAATGTATCTATTAGGTTGTGTTTGTTTTACACATTTGTCTCGTTCTTCAAATCACCTCCGCGTGTCCTAATAGATTCGCATTTCACTCATTTTTGTTTTATTATGTAACAACCTCGTATTATTCATCTCCTTCAAATTCAATTAACATAATATCCAGACTGCATATTAATGTATTTCTCCAAACATAAATATAAGTTAAATGGAAGAAGCTTCATCGGAGAATTGTAACGTGAAGGTTGCTGTAAATATACGTCCATTAATCGGCGATGAAAAGTTTCGAGGCTGTAAGGAATGCGTTACTGTTACTCCTGAAAAACCTCAGGTACTTTCATCGATCACTTTATTCCATACTCTATTTATTAATTCTCGCGATAAAAATTGTTCTCACCCGAATCATTCTGTGTGTAGAAATACCCTTACAATGTGTGGCATAGTTATGGTAAACATATTGAACTAAAATTAAGTATATTGGTTTCAATTTTTGAATGTACAATGCTTGAACGTGACGATATACAGTAGAACCTAGATAAGTGAATATTCGATAAACGAATAACTTCGTTAAATGAATAATTTTTTCTGATCCCAATATAACAGAGACAATGTATTTTTAACCTCAATAAATTAATAATCTCGTTAAATGAATAAATTTTTCCGGTCCCAAGCTATTCATTTATCAAGGTTTAACTATATCACTAGTTTTGTTTTCGGAATTTATAGAGCTTATATGTAATATAAGTGAATATGTGAATTTGTGTTCATTTTAGTCCTCTGCTTTTAAATTGGAAATGCACTAATTGTTTGAGAGAAGAACTGATTCAAGTATTTATCCAACTCTTATGCTCTTAAATGTATAATTGTATCTGCATTTTTCCATATGCATTTCTCCAAGTACCTCTCCATTCTTGAATATGCGTACTATATTTCTAGTTTTGGACGATTTTCAGCTGATTCATTGCAACTACATTTATATAAATAATGTGAAGGAGTGTGCGTTTTTTAATTAACAACTTTACGAGTCTGAATAAATTTGGGTACTGCGAGTAGTTTGAATATGCGAGTCCTGTAATCAGGCTAGAGAGACAATGTGTAGTCAGGAGAAAACAGTTTCACGCAATTAATTTGATTTTGATCACTCTCAGTTTAGCTATCACCGTTCTCTCCATTAGGATATGTTAAAGCCTAAGATGAGCAGGGACAATAGTGCGTATTCCTCCATAATTAGTAGCGGAAGGCCTGACAATATACAACGCCTTAGTGTACCACATATATTTCTATTAATACGCATATTTCATAAGATGATAAGACTATTTAATTGCTGTCCTCTACAGTCCATTCCTTATATATTATTCAAATTTATCATATCAGAGCAATACCTCCATTTTTCGTGGTTTGTCAATTTTTGAAATGATAATGTATGGATTAATTAGTCAAATATCTTATTTTCTCCTTAACTCTGCCTTTAATTTGGTGTTCGATGATGCAGGTCCAGATTGGTACACATTCTTTCACATTTGATTATATCTATGGAGGAAAAGGGTCTCCGCCAGCTTCCATGTTTAGAGATTGCATTGCACCGCTGGTAGATGGTTTGTTCCAAGGATACAATGGTACTGTTCTTGCGTATGGTCAGGTACATGAGTTTCTGATTGGTGCTTATTCTCTGAATTGTTTGTTAAAATACAATCAGTTTGTAATCTGTATGTTGCAGACAGGATCAGGCAAGACATATACTATGGGAACCGGTTTAAGAGAACAAGGACAGACAGGATTGATTCCACAAGTTATGAGTGCACTATTCGACAAGATTGAAAAGCTGAAGCATCAAGCTGAATATCAGCTGCATGTTTCCTTCATTGAGGTTTGTACTGTTTACCAGTTTCGGTTAGTGACCTTTTCAGTGTCCAAGCTGTTCTGCTGTCCTTTCTTTCCATTTGATTATATTGCAATCTTAATTAGAGACTTTGACTATGAAGATTTTAAAAGAAGAAGTGAGGGACTTGCTGGATTCTACATCTCTTGACAAATGTGATACGAGTCAGGCCATTAGTCGACATGTTACCAAAGTTACCGTTCCAGGAAAGCCTCCAATACAAATACGTGAAGCATCAAATGGAGTCATAACACTAGTGGGATCAACCGAAATTAGTGTTAGTATGTTGAATGATATGGCTGCCTGCCTGGAGCAAGGGCTACTAAATCGGGCCACAGGGAGTACAAATATGAATACCGAATCCAGGTGATCCTTGCATCTATTTTAATTGAGTTAGGTAAACAGTGAAATAAGTTGGAGGGCAAGAAATAACTTCGGAAACCTTATGTGAAACTAAAATATATTGTATAAGAATATTAATTCAGTGTAGTTGACTTGTACTCAGAAACATGTACTGCAATTTTTATATAATTTCGATTGAGTATGAAAATATATCACAAGGTCTTACTTATAGGGTGTGGAAGCAGTGTGGAAGTAAATGGCACTTTGACCATACTCTTGCTTTTTCACACTATTTGCAGTTTTCAGTTTTTTACCCACACTCACGCTCTTGCCAATTCACACTGGGTTGCGCACTTCAACTCTAATTGCATTTCTGATGGGATCTATAAGTTAGACTGGCAACTGAAAATCTAACATACAATTTCAAGCTAGTTTGAAGTTAATGTGAATACATAAATACATAAAGTCAATAGAACGAGGAGTTTTTGGGAGTTAATTATCCCGATTCTTATGTTGCTGGAAATTTATCTTAATTTAAAATATTAAAACTTTATCGCTATCTTTTTGCAAAATATAAATACATAAAGAAAAAACAAAAATGCTTGGAATGCGGTTTGATCATATACTTATGTAATGTGTACCAGTTGAGTAAACGAGGATTTTTTTGCATGTCTGTAATAGCCGGTCACACGCCATCTTCACAATCGCATTAGAACAAATGTGTAAACTGCCACCCATCAATTGTGATGAAATCAATCCAAGAGGGGATATGGATGGAGATTATCTATGTGCTAAATTACATTTGGTTGATCTTGCTGGATCTGAAAGAGCTAAGCGAACAGGTTCTGATGGGCTGCGTATGCTAGAAGGTACATGTCTTTCAGCATAGAATCCCAAATTTTATTCCTTTGTTTTAAGCATCAAATCAGTGACATTAACTTTAGTTTTTTTGGTTTCTTTCTGACACTAAGCAGGTATTCACATCAATAAAGGGCTTTTAGCATTGGGAAATGTCATCAGTGCACTAGGAGATGAGAAAAAACGGAAAGATGGAGTGCATGTACCTTATCGAGATAGTAAACTTACTCGATTGTTGCAGGTTTGACTAATTATTTTTTATATGTAAGATTAATACTCTTGGTTCCCAGAATAATTTAGATTTCATTGAGGAAGGAATAAGGAATTTATGTTATTTTTTATAAAAAATCTTCTGCCCCACTAAGTGTGCAATGATATCTACTTGCATCAAATATATCACACAGGTTTCTAATGTGTTCCTAATATACTGATATAGTAAATACATAGTTGACACTACTTTATTTTAATATATATTGATTATGTGACTGCCAATATAGGCATTCCCAACCTTATTGCCTGCCTCCGTCTCCTTTTTTTTGTAGCAGTATGTAAATCCTTTTATGGCTTTGCAGGTGCTAAGTCTTGTAAAATAAATCAAAGACTATGTGGTTAAAGACTATGATGAAATAAGTATTCATCTGTCAGTTTTTGAGATATATGTTGCCCTTCTCTTACGTATGTTCAACTTCTCAAATAATATTATCAATGAGTCTACTCTGATTTCAACAGGATTCACTTGGAGGAAACAGCAAAACTGTAATGATAGGTAACACTTCTAATATGTTTTTTCAAAGTATAACTTTTGATGATTGAAATCTCTGCATAATAGTTCCTAAATTAAATTTAAGAACCACTTTACTTTGTATCACTGTTGTAAAAAGCATCAAACAGATCTAAGCGGCTGAGATACATTCTAGCATATAACTGGTAAACAGGCATCCTGTGAGGAAGATTAAGTAGGATGCATCTTTATATTCATTTCAATATAAATATTCTTACTTTAAAATGAGTCATAATCTTACATTAGTCTCAAGTTATCAATATTCTTACTAACACTTCACATTCCTCCACGGGAACATAAACCTATGACCTCTTATTACCAAAAAGAAGGGGGTATCCACCCCTTATTGCCAAGAAGAAAGGGATATCAACTAGGCTAAGCCTTGTAGACGTATAATGTTAAATACTTAGTATACTAAGTACATTGTTATGATATAAGGGTTGTTTGGTTCATGGTGTTTAAGCCTGCTTAACAATAATCGGAACTTTGGTGTTTGGTTGAGAATTTCTTTTTGGAACCGTTAAGCGCTTAAGCCTTTCCTTTTTGTACCCATAGGTTTACAAGACATTCCTGATCCCAATTCCCATTAACAATCCCAATGGGCCCTTAAAGATCCCTCCTATGCGAGGGTATGTTTTTTTCATATCATTTACTAGTATATTGATATTATTACTAATTATCTGGGGTATTTTAGAACATCAAACAATTAAGTGGTCAGTCTCTACTTAAGTTCAAAAGACCAATAACCTGACTTGCTTAATTTGCCTGATTCACAATTTTTTTTCCTTATATGCTCAACTTAAAAATAAAACAGTATTTTAGTTACCTTGGGTCGATTTTGGTGAAAGTAGAACTTTCTGCAACTTGGAATAAGATGGTTGTTTTTTGTAGCTCTTACTTGACCGTGTCTAAGTTGAATATTAATTTTTCCCGAACGTATTTATGAATGCTACTCTTATGCACTTTAGCCTATGATTGATTATTACGTCAGTTGCTGATTGCAAAATATGCAGCTTTACTTGCATTATTAATCAGTATTTTTTCTCTTTGACTGGGTCTGACTTTTCAAATCAATATCACAATAATGTAAGCAACTCGATTTATATGTGCTACTTTTGTATTTTAGTTAGTCTATTTCTGTTGTTTTTTGATGGTTTTATTGGCATTGGGCAAGTTTTCAAGAGTGTGTAGGAGGGCATGTGAATTTGTACCTACGGTAATTAATGTTTCATTGCCTAAAGTTGCATTATGTTCCTTTTCAGCTTGCATTAGTCCTGCTGATATCAATGCTGAGGAAACTAACAACACACTCAAGTATGCTAATCGTGCTCGCAATATTCAAAATAAGCCTATTGTACGTTGCTGTAACAATGTTCTTGCCAGTTTATATTACTTTCTTTTCTCTTTCATTTCTTAATTTTGGTTGGAGATTCTTGTTCTGGTAGAAGCTGATGGCTTATTGTAAATATTTTTTTCTTATCACATAGGTTAATAGAGATTTGTTCTCTAGTGAAATGCACACATTGCGCAAGCAGATCGAGCACTTGCAGGAAGAACTTAGTGTTAGTCGGAAAAGAGATTCATCTGACGAAGTGCAGGTAAGAAAGACTTAGTAATAGTCACAGTTCAAGAAAATGTATATACCTGCAATATCAAACGCATATTACCGCATCCACATACGTACAAAACTAATTACATATATAAGCACAAAACTTCTTTTCTTTCTTATTTGACATTATAAAAATTAACCATGGTAACCATCACACTCTCCATCAATAGTGATAGTCTTAAGGATAAACTAATATATTTTTTTTTGTCAAGTAAAGTTTAATAAACTTACCACCCTGGTTTCAGAAAATAAAAATCCGAGGGACAAAACAAATTTATCAAGATCTGTATTCTTGAATTTAGTGATTAGTACAATGATCACTTCAGACTCTATTGACTATTGCAGGCTCTTAGAGAACGAATTTCGTGGCTTGAGACAACTAATAGAGACCTTTCTCGAAAGCTTCACGAGTACCATAGTAGACGTGGTGACGTAAAGCAGTTTGAACCAGAATCTTCTGTATGCCAATTTCGTAAATTTTATTTTTGGATTTTACATTGCCAACTTTCTTTTGATTCCCAACATTAAGCATGCAGTCCTGACCTTTCTAATGACAGCCAGTTGTTCTACTGCATGTAGAATTTTGAGGGTTACTAATGCCATTTTAATAACAGGAAGACTGCAGTTATACTGTGAAAAAAGAAGGGCTTAAAAGGGGTTTGCAAATTTTGAACTCCACTTATTCAATGGATGAAACTATGGAGGGTAAGCCACTGGATATTGACTGGACACAAATTCATTGTGTCAAAGTTGGATGTTCCTAGAACATACATATTCATTTATTTTTTGAAAAAGGGACCAGCATCCCCTTGGTTTACACTATTTAGAGCGCATCACTTTTTTTCAAAATAGCTTATCTCTTTTGTTATTACCTCCTACTACACATGCAAATTATTGTAGTTTCCCATTCCAAAATTTATGTGTGGATTGAAGTTTCCAAAGCTGCAGATGGAAACCACAAGAAAACTGATGATTTCGCAGTGAAAGAGTGGGAGCATACACTTATCCAGAACACTATGGGCACAGAGTTAAATGAGTTAAATAAACGTTTAGAGCAGAAAGAGGTACGAAACTATGGTCTTTATTGTTGAACTCTTTATTATGTAATTTTGTTTAAATACTTATGGAGAAATAAATGATAGTGAATTCATGTTCTGCAACCAGGAAGAGAGTTACTTGAGCCACATTTCCACTACAAATATACAATAGCCTCCCTTTCATATTCCTTTCTAACCATAAAGTTTTTACGAATTGCATGGGCAGGGGTGGCCCTGACTATAGGGGGACAAGACTATGCCTAGGGTCTCCAAAATTTAGGCGTTGAAATTCCAGAATCATCTATATATAAATTCAAAAATACCTATACCGTATATATGAATTAGGGCCTCTTAAATCGAGTATGATTAAGGCTCCGTAAACATTAGGGTTGACCCTGTGCATTTTGCTGGTTGGGATAATGGGGGTAGGAACTGAATGAAATTCGAAGTATTTTGTTGGCATTTATGCATTATGTTTCTCCTTCCTCCATGCCATTATATGTGCCAATAAATAAATTTAATTCTTTTTAATATTATAATAAATGATTACTCGGTTCTTTCAAAAATTATGAAAACTTCACTATACCTATTTTTCTACAATCTTTGGGTATTTCATTCTTCTCCCTATAAATATGATAATTACATATCAAAATTTCATACCAAGTTACCATTGTGTTAAACATGTAAAAGCAAAGCATGCGCAGACATGAATTAAGCACACTAGTTAAAGCTTAAGTATACATACTATTTCTGACATATCACATATTATCTGTATTTCTATAAAGAACAAATAACTCAGGCTTATTTTTCTGGAGTTATGCTCAACACCATCTCCATTTGAAGTTTCTTCTCTGCAAAAGTAAAAAACATATTAGGCATAAAATTAAATCTAAAACACATTTATGAGCTTAGGCGGTTCTCCTGCTATTGTAAAATTCTTTTCATTAGACACCAAAATACAAGTTCTCTACCATATTGTAGTTGATGGATGTACAGGTAGTATTACAAGACCCTTTACTGTTATTGTCATAATTTATGTAATATACTTTTTTTGTGCAGTCTGAGATGAAAATTTTTGAATGGTATGATACTGAAGCACTTAAGAAACACTATGGAAAGAAAATTAGGGAACTTGAGGAGGAGAAACGAATAGTGCAGGTCATTATAAATTAAAATGAGTTTTTGTTTCCTTTATCAGTATCCCCTATCTCAGAAACAATAATATATAATAATCACAGGAGGAGAGGGACTGTTTGCTAGCTGAAATAGAACGTCTTGGCGCCTGTGATGTGCCATCTGTAGTGCAGAAAAATCATACTCAAAAACTGGAAGCACTTGAGGTGCAGGTGACTGTGCGGTTTCTCCAAATCTTTCATTTCTTGTTATTGATATGTTAACAATGTTTGTGAACTTTTCAACCACAGATTTCAGACCTTAAAAAGAAACAGGACAATCAGCTTCTTCTTCTAAAGCAAAAACAAAGAAATGAAGAAGCAACCAAGAGGCTCCAGACTGAGATACATTCTATAAAGGTCCAGAAGGTTGGTTCCTTAGTATGACAAAACATTCAAAAATAGACATAAGCATTTAAAAATATGAAAATAAAGCTGACAGTGAATATCTCCTGCATTTTTATATGGTTGCAGGTTCAGCTGCAGCATAAAATAAAGCAAGAGGCAGAACGATTCCGCCAATTAAAAGCCCTTCATGATAAGGAACTGTTCCAGGTGCGAAACTCAAATTTTGTTGCACGCATATTCTTTGTTATTGTACTGTGTTATTTTTACTTATAGGCACATGTCCTCAGCAGGCAAATGATTTGTTATGTTATGTAGGCATATATAAGAATGCTATGTTCTTTCTTCTGTAGGTAAGTACATAAGTAGAGTAAATCCCTGTAGGACCCTGTTTTTGCCTCCACCTGAATGAGATGATTAACTTGAATTGTATCTAAGATGTCTCTCACACAAATACTACTTTACCAAAGCCCAAAGGTCTCACAACATCAGTAATATGAGTGGCTTTGCATATTATTCTGGGCATGATACTTGGTAGCTTTTCAAATTTCTTTGACTTGAGTTAAGTTCTTCTCCACAATCTAGGTATTTCTGTGAGAGATCTGACTTTCAGTTTAGAGAATTGTCTCTTAACTTGTAATAAAGTCGAGGCTTGGCATGTAACATGTAAGCATTGATCATAAGTTTTTTTTCCCTTGATTTATAAAAACTAGATGTTGCTATGATGTGAACTTCATACTCCATCATTTTCACAGACATTGACTTATTTTAAGAAAAACAATTAATTAATGGCATGTTAACCTGTAAAATTAACATGATTCATTTAATTCTTTTTAATAAAGTTTAGCAAAAATAACAATTGTAAATGATGAATTTTCTGGCAGAGTACATATAACAACCCAGTTATTAAAATATACTTATGAACGAAGTTCAATATAATATAATTAAATAAAAGTTAGAAATGTGCTTGTTTGAAAATATGACAAAAATATTGTGATGTTTTTTCTCCAACAGCTGAGAAAGGAGGGAAGGAGAAATGAATTTGAAAGGCATAAACTGCAAGCTCTGAATCAGCGTCAGAAATTGGTAAGGACACATTTTTAATATCTTCGGGCTGACAAAAATATAGGATGAATGGACTACATGTCACAAAAAAGATATTTCAGGTCCATTTGTAAATGATTTAATAATATGAAATAAGGTTCTCTACGAAGGTTGTTCAGAGGAAGACAGAAGAAGCTGCTGCTGCTACCAAGAGGCTAAAGCAATTGTTAGAATCCCGCAAGGCTACAGCACGTGACAACCTGGGTATATATTTTTTAGTGGAAATTTAGCCTCGTCAACTTTATCCTAGTAATATGTTCTTTTTCCCTTACAGTTTATCCCTATGGACGTGCAACGACTAGGCAGGTAACATGTCACTGATCTTTACTCTGTAGAATAATGTGCTAGTTTCTAGTACTATCTTCTACAAAGTTTCCCTAGTTTGTCTTCTCCACCTAGTTCGATGCCACCTCTACTAACTTGATATAGCTGACTAGCATCGGGCATCGCTAGAGAGATTAATCTTCTATCACCTCATTTACTGAAGGCATTAGATATCACCCATACTTTATTAAGTTTGTTGTGCCTGATATTTTCTAGGTGTTTTGCAACATTTAGACTTTTAAAATCTACTTTCTCTAGGTGATTCTGAACCAAACGAGTCGAGTCTGAGCCGAACAGATAAAAATCTCGGCTCGACTCGTCTACCCATCCGAGCTCATTTTTATGTTCAATATCGGCTCGTTTAAAGAAATGAACCAAACCGAGTTTACTTAAACGAGTGGATCCCGAGTTTTGTACACGACGGCTCTGTTCATTTGCAGCCCTAATTAAAAAGGAATAATTAGGTTTGAAATTATCAATACTGGCTATTCTCGGTCGGGGAAAAATAATATTATATACTATACTGGCTGCTACATTTATGTTAACATTATTAATCAAGATTGATCTGTAGAGCAATGACAGAACTCTGCAATCGTGGCTAGATCATGAGCTAGAAGTAATAGTGAATATGCACGCTGTTCGTTTTGAATATGGAAAGCAGCAAAAGTTGTATGTCTTCTATCCTCTTAAGTTCCAGAAACATGTATACATATATAGCAGACTAGTAATATCTTTGTTAAAACAAAAGTTGTATTTATACTTCATTGTTTCTCCTTAGACGAGCTTCACTAGCAGAGGAATTATCTTTGTTAAAACAAATGGATCAACTATCTTTCAAGGGAATTTCTTCTGAAAGAGGAGAGGAATATTCTAGGTACTGAAGTGTCCATACGTGTTGAAGTTTTATGCAACTGTCATCTGTTTTCTTTAAGTATTATGGAGTGAGCATGTTATAAAGAGAACTAAATATAAAATAAAATTTGTTCTGCAAAAATTAGTTAGTATTGTTCATGCTGCAGCTTCTGATTCCTATTTTCAGTCTACCCCCGATGTCACCAAATGCAAGATTGGCTAGAATCTCCTCTCTTGAAAATATGCTGACCAACTCTTCAGATACTCTTTCTTCAATGGCTTCTCAACTTTCTGAGGCGGAACGGCATGGACGTGGCTCTAATAGTTGTCGACGGTGGAGCCTCTTGCGCTCGATGGGAGATGCTAAGAAATTGCTTCAACATATGTTTAGTGTTACAACAGATTCCAGGTAAAATATAATAAGAATTACATGTTTCTTAACCTGCCTGCAAGTATTGGTAAATGTTTTGCTTGTTAGAGAGAAACATGAAGAAATAGAGAATTATTAATCATATTTGAAACTTGAAAGGGAAGGGAATGTATGCAAATAGAAGCAACAGTATTAAGAGCATACATTACACAAAGAAGAGAATGGGCCCTTCTATATTAAAACTACAACTTAGTCCCAACTCTTGCTACACAAACTGTGACATCACCATGCTGTCATGGTGCTGACAGTGCATGTTATCAAGCTCAAGCTCCCATCTTAACAAGTACAAATGATCTTCCACATAAATAACAATACAATTTACCTAATGAAATTACTTTTCCTCAATCCTTGTCAGTGTTCCTCGTACTTGTATGAAAGTTCTCTAAGATTTTATGCACTTTGGTCAGGAGTAGGTTGTGGGAGATGGAACTGGAAATGAAGGAGATGAAAGTCAAATTGACCGAGCTTGCAACTGAACTGCAGCAAATTGAAGCGCAAAGAAAAGAAACACTTAAAGAGCAAAAACTGAAAGACCAAGCTGTTGCTATTGCATTGGCAATTTCATCATTGGTGAGTATATGTAATTAAGCTCTGTTATTACTTCATGCACCATTCTTGTTGTGTAATAGTACTTTTTAGCAATCCAATTACAACATAGCCCACAATCCAGAAGACCAAAGGATTTTCCGATAAATAAAAAAATTGAAGTATTTTTAGATATATCTTTGACACGTTTTTTGTCCTCCTACAGTGTTGTCTTGAACTTGTATGAATGAAGGTTTATAATGTAGAACCTGTAGTGATAGTTCAAAACATTTTTCTCAGAGTCCTTGTATTTTGTATGGTTAAACAGGGGAAATGCGAGGAGAATGATAAGTCTGCTCCTTCACCAAGGTTCCTGGCAGCAGAAAAGCAGTCCAAATATAAAGCTGGAATTGTAAATAATCCAATCAGAGACTCGGAAGCATTAACAGTCTCCAAGAAGGTAAACTTCTTACGTTTCTTAAATTTGAATTTTGTGCTCAATTGTCGGTAACTGATATTGAAAGGACTGCCGCAGAAGATGAGATTCATAAAGAGTTTGTCTTCAGAGAAGATGAGATATCTTAGACAGGGTGGAAAACTCTGGAGGTGGAAGAGAAGTCATCATCAGTGGCTGCTGCAATTTAAATGGAGGTGGCAGAAACCGTGGAAGCTCTTGCAATGGTTAAAGCAAAGTGATGAGATAGCATTGAGTTCAGGACATACTGTAGTCTTCCGATGAGCCTCCAAATCAATGAAAAACCTGTTCAGAAGGCACTACAAGTCGGGTATTTCCCTTTGCTTGATTGAGAAGTACAGACGAGGTCCTTATTTCTTGCCCTTGATTTCTTGTATACTAAAGGCACATTATGTACATGGTGGACACTGGACAGTGGTAAGCAAGCAGGGGGTGATGCATGTAAGACTGTATGAGGGAATGAGCCTACTAAATTAAATTTGGAGGGCTTTTGCTTAACTCCTAGGAAAACAACCAAACCTATAAGCATTATTATTATTATTGTTACTTAGATAGTTATATGATGACTAGTGAAAATTTCCTTGATCATCAATGCAAGCAACTAAGCAAGTGTACATTTCTGCCTTGGCCTCCTTTAAGGAAAGTTAGGTGAATGAATCTTTCACATGATTTTCATCAGAATGATGAAAATTGAAAGCTGTCTTCTTAGTCCCCACAGGTCTCAGGCGCAGCACAAACATGTGAATATAAGCCAACTCAGTTTACCTTGAAACTTATAAGCTTGGGAACTTTTTGAGTTAACTTATATTTGGTTGACAACTAGCAGCCTAAATGAACTGGTTGATTAAATTTAGTTCTGCAACTATGAAAATATATTGCGGAGCATATTTTTATCTCTCACTACTTACATATAATCAATCATACAGCAAATGAATTGCCCTAAGTTGAGGATCAACAGCAAAGATTCAAAGCCAAGCATCTCTTTGGCATGATAATAGGTCTTGGCTTAAAGATTCAAATACTGTTGAACATTTGCTCGTCGCTCCTGTTCTTTACTGGCAAAGAAAATGCTATAGATAATCAGAAGCTGATTCCCTCTGAATTATCATCTATAACTGCAGTCTCCTTTATCTCTTGTATCATTGTTATCACTTGCCTCATAGAGGGCCTCTGTTCCGGTGATGTTGAGCTACAAAAACCAGCTAACTCAACAAGCATCTTAAGCCTGGTATCCTCTTCAACATCATTCCGCATTGCTATGACCCAGTCCATAATATCATTAGGCCCAAGTGATAGATGTTGAGATGGAGGTTTGCCTGTTAGCAGCTCTAACAAGAGAATGCCAAATGAAAACACGTCAGAGTACGTTGTAGCATGATGGCTTGACCTGCGTGTCTCTGGAGCTTTATAGCCCCTGTAGTTCAAATCGTCTATGGAAGTAGAGTCTGCGAGTATGGAAAGACAGTAGTCGGTTAGACGGGCTTCAAAATCTGCACCAAGTAGAATATTGGAGGATTTCAAGTTGCCATGGCTGAGCCTCGAGGCTTGGTGGATGTAGGCAAGTCCTAGAGCCACATCTTCTGCTAGTTTTAAGCATGAGGTCCAGTGTAATGGTTTTGCTCTAGCTGATCTTGAACCTATTATTGTTGGCAGCCATGTTTATTATCAGAGTTGTAAGAAACAGTCAGTAAGAAAATAAACACATTCATATCCTAGCTAGCATCGACAACAAAAATCAATAATAATAGTTCTTCAGCTCATCTAAAACCTTGTTGAGTAATCAGCTCATTTAAAACATTAACGTGTTAGAAAAAGGCTTCAATAAGATCATATATTTAACACGAATATGAAGAGACTGAGACTACTTGACACGCAATCTCAAGTACCAATCTTAAGTGCCCAACCATTCCAAAAAACACATGAATACCGACAAAAATCTATGGCGAAAGCCATGAAATAGAACGGAAAGCATTTATTATTTTTGCCCTATTACAGTATATGGAGGAACACCTAAAACTATAGCGATGATATGATAAATCAAACAGGGTAAAAATACTCGGCTTTAAAGTCACCTCCTATCCATATGTTACAGTAGAACTGGGCCATTTTGTACTCCTATACTACTACCTCAATTATTGTGAGTTTTTGAGGATCGGTAACGTCTACTTCCGTTAAAATAACATGCCGTTATCGAACTTTATTTTGCATCTGATGGCCCATTTCATAGAACATTTATTCATTCATTCATCATTCATAGTCTTTGGATTATAAAGTCAAAACAAAACCACCAGTACGGGCAAAAGTGACAAGTTAGCACACAGTGAGAAAAACATACTTGACACTTTCTTATCTCGTGTCGACACACTTACTTTATCTAACTCAGTTAAGAAAAGGTCGGTGCAGTGGTTGAGCTCTTGTCCCCTCGTGAAAGATCAAGAGTTGGCACAAAAAAATAGAAATTATGAGTCGCGAGAAATGCAAAACAAATAACTTACCGTAAATAAGATTGAAGAGACTGCCATTAGGTTGAAACTCGTAAACAATCAATTTTTCTTGACTGGCCTGTGAATAACCTTTCACCAGGACTAAATTCGGATGGCGTAACGCTCCTACAGTCTCCATGTGTCGTTCGAACGCCTCGCCAGTCGTAATTGCAGTTTTTCCAGCGTCGAGTCTTTTTACAGTCACTGTGACGTGATTATACATCACGGCCTTGTACGTGATCCCTATCGTACCTCGGCCAAGCAACTCTGCTGAGGCTCCCATTAGCTGATCCAGATTGCAGAACGGCGTCTCGTTGTTGCAGAATATCAAATTCCCGCTCTTTCTATGTCGATTCTGTAGTTCACTACTCGAATTTTGCATTACATTTGAGCTTTCATTACCATTCGGATCCTGAGTCTCGAAATTTGCTACTTTAGCTTCGCTCTGTTCGGTTTGCTGTCGTCTTCGATTTTTAAAGCACGCAATTACGCTTAAAAATGCAGCAACAAGTACTAAAGCTCCAATTACAAACGCTAGGATCACGCTAATTTTATTCGTTCGCTTCTTCACAGACAAAGGAGGCGAAACAAGCACTTGTGAAGGCGGTGAATTGAACAATGTAGATGCATTTGAGTGGCATGTTTTGTTAAGGATTTTACCGCAAAGGCTAGGATTAAATAAAAACGAAGAAATGTCGAATCGTGAGAGTGTCACCGTAACAGGTACTGCTCCTGTTAAATCATTGCCCGAAACATTGAAGATAGTAAGTGATGATTGATTGAGAGGCGGAAGAGTTCCGTTGAAGTGGTTGAATTCGAGACGAAGATATTTAAGCCGGTCTAATTTGTTGAGCTCAAGTGGAATTTCACCTGACAAGTTGTTACTAGCGAGACCGAGAATATGTACACGATTAAGAGCGAGAATAGAGAGCGGAAAATTTCCGGAAAACAAATTATGGTCAAGAAGAAGTGTTTTGAGGTTAATTAGTCCTGAGAGGTCAGGAATAGGTCCAGAGAGTGAATTGTTTCGAAGACTCAGAACTCGAAGCTGGTCTAGATTAGTTAAAGTATTAGGCGCTACGATGCCTCGTAAGCTAAACGAGTTTAAAATAAAATGTACAACACGGCCTTGAGCACATTTGACGCCTTGCCAGAGACAATGGTCGAAACGCTCGTTGATAATGTAGAGAAGCTTGTTGTTTAGGTCAGCTTTGTGTTTGAACGAGAGAATTGCGACAGCGTCCGAGGGGAGGACTAGGTTGAGTTGCGGTGGTGGAGGTGGCGTGAATGCGGAGGAGAGAGCGAGGATGAGGAGGAGTGTGAAGATGTGGTGGTGCATTGTGAGGGAAATGAAGGATTGGGGAGATAGCTGGCTTTGAAGTGGACTGTAGTGCAAGACTGAACAGATATCACGAGTCCGTGTCCAACGTTTTTGGTATTTTGTAGCTCCCCATATGAAGAAAAATGATTAAAGGCTTTGTTGTAAAAAGATGCTAAGATAGAAAACGATTAAGATTCAATTATGTTCGATGAGGGCCATATGCATTTGGTAGAACAATGTCATCTATGTTTAGCAAATCATAACCTACGTGTATTTAGCAAAAATTAAATTAAACAGAAGTTTTTATTTTTCATTTTCTATCTCATGAAATGATAATATACAGTTTCTTTTTCCGCAAAAAATACCAGGTCTTACAACTAACGAGCATAGTCAGGGACGAATGCGAAGTGCGACTGCCCCAACCCAAACTCTGGTATAATCATAAAATTAATATTAAAATTTACGGAAAAAATTATATATTCATATATTTAGTACTAAATTTTTCTTATTTTTAATGTTCGCCCTCTCAAAAATATATAAATTTTATGAATTTAGTATCATATTAATGATATTTACAATAGTTATGAATTTAGGTACATAAATTTAAGTATATTTATATATTAAAATTGTTAAAAATTATATTTATAAATTTATTTAATATATAATAAATTAAAAATATTGATAGACAATAAAATAAATCCTGATTGCGTAATTAATATCGCATTAATTATATCAGAATTGGGCTGACAGCTAAACCCACTAGAAAGGGACCAAAACCCTGAATATTAATTAATTTCGTAATTAATTAATAAGGGGTAAATCAGCTAATAAATAAAGTGCAATTAAGGATACAATTCCTTGGAGATTGGACTCCAAAAAATCTCATAGGATAAGGAATCGGTTTCTTACTTCCTATGACTCCAAAATCCATTCTAATTCTGAGACTTGCCTACAAAGTCTCCTAGATCTAGTCCAATTCAAGGACTCCCAACACCTATATAAGGGATCTCACCCCCACCAATCAGAACTACGTTTTTTGGTTTGATTCTCTAACTCACAGAGATACGTAGGCATCTCGTAAAGGCAGAATTAAGCTACGAAATACGAGAGCATACATTAAAGGCCTTGAGTTTCCGAATCTTAGTAATAAATACAGCAATTAACATACCCTAGTTTTCAAATCCATAACATTTGGCGCCATCTGTGGGAAACCTGAACAACAACCATGATGAGAACACGGAGTGGAAACAGCGCCCCTGGAGGAACACCAGCTGGGACGACCCAAACGATTTCGTCAACAGTGGAGATACCTCCGCATTCGACCTATGCCGCCACCCAATGAGGAGCCCAGGTAGGGGCAACTGAACCTCAGCCACAAGGGACGATTCCATCGGCTTCTCAAGGGGCGAATTTCCAACTTCAACAGCTACACACACCTATGAATTCTCGACCCGTTGGGTATAAGTATTCAACTGTTGTGACCACTAACCCCCCTTATGGGATGCCCCTTTACCCCGAGGTTGGAGGAAGTGGATATGCTAATCGGAGTGAAGCACAAGGGCAGACGCCCCAATATATACGTGGTTTGGCTCATATCCTAGAGGATCAAGAATTTTCTGGTCCTTACACTCAGAGAGACTCTGAATCTTCGGATGATTATGTGGCCCCAAGAAGGAGACGTGCTGGTAAAGAGCCAATGCCTGATGGTAACAAGCGTCCTAGGAGCACCCGAGGGACGAATCCCCAAGAAGTGCAGGAGAGAATCAGGGCTCACGAGGCTGAGATTCAAAGGCTGAAGCGCGACTTGGAGGCGCACCAGACCTCCATACCCCAATTACCTCCAAGGGGGAGAAATCCTCCTCCAATCATAGACCTAGATGGTCCGCTACAGAGAAGGGCTATTGTCCCAAGGGCCGATCCAAAAAATCTTCTTCCCCTAGGAGATCCTGATGATCCTACTCCACCATTCACTGAAGAGATAATGAGCGCCCATATCTCAAGGAAGTTCAAGATGCCCACCGTCAAAGCTTATGATGGCACTGGATATCCCGCAAATCATGTCAGGACATTTTCTAATACACTGTTGTTGCAGCCCGTGAACGACGCTATTAAGTGTCAGGCATTTCCTCAAACCCTGTCGGGAATGGCTCAAAGATGGTATAACCGTTTGCCACTGAATTCTATTGGGTCCTTCAGGGAATTAAGTCAGGCTTTTATTAAGCAATTCATCAGTGAAAGAGTGCATGAGAAAAGTTCAGCATCTCTCATGAGCATTGTGTAGGGAGCAAAAGAGTCCTTGAGGGACTATCTGAATCGTTTTACCAAGAAAGTTTTGAAAGTCCCAGACCTTGATGACAAGGTAGCTATGATAGCACTGCAATAGGGAATAAGGGACGAGTTCTTCAAGATGTCATTGGCCAAGCGCCCCCCTAAAAGTATGTTACAACTCCAAGTTAGGGCCGGGATATATATCAAAGTGGAAGAGAGCATGAGGAAGACAGTAGTAAAAACGAGCCCGCTGGTGGCAAGAAACGAAAGATTGATCTGAAATATATTGCTAAGGACAAGTATCCTAGAACTGAGCAAAACACTGATTCGATCCCGAAGAAGGGAGGACCTGGGAAAAAGTCCACTGAATATGCTAAGTTGAATGCTCCTAGAAGTTAGATCTTGATAAATTGAGAAAGATAGAGATATCCGTTGACCTAAACCTTTGAAGGATGATCCTACCAAGCTAGATAAGAGTAAATATTGCAGATTTTACAAGGATGCTGGTCATGACACCGATGAGTGTAGACAATTAAAAGATGAAATAGAGTTCCTCATTCGAAAAGGAAGGTTGAGCAAGTATTCTGGAGATGGAGGAGATAGGAATAACAATGGGAGAAAGAACTTTGATGATCGTAGGAGGGACCAAGACGATCAGGGGCAAAATCCCCAACCTAGGGGACCGGTGATAAATGCAATCTTTGGAGGACCGCGACCCCGAGGGCCTATGATAAATACAATCTTTGGAGGACCAACTGTTGCTGGTTTATCCAAGAACTCAAGGAAAGCATATACTAGAGAAGTTATGCATATTGTTGGGGAAGCCCCGGAGAGGGCTAGGACAGGAGTAACAATGGCATTTGATGATTCTGACTTGGAGGGTGTGAAATTTCCTCATGATGACCCGCTGATCATAACACCAATAATAGGGAACAACCCGGTGAAGAGGGTCCTTGTAGATAACGGTGCCTCGGTGGATATCTTACACCATGATATCTTTCTAATGATGGGTTACAATGATTCTCAATTAACCCCGACCGATATGCCAATATATGGATTTGCAGGAGTGGAGTGCCCCGTGAAAGGGATAATTAAGTTGCCAACGACCATAGATCAGGAACCAAGACAAGCAACATAAATATTGGACTTTGTGGTGGTAAAGGCTAGTTCAACTTACAACGCAATTATGGGAAGAACATGGATACATGCCTTCAAGGCAGTCCCATCTTCTTACCATTCAGTGATGAAGTTTCCCACCCGGAATGGGATTGGAGAAGAGAGAGGAGATCAAAAGATGGCAATGAGTTGTTATGTGGCCTCTCTTAGGGCAGATGGGATTGGGGGGCAGGTTCTGCCTATTAAAGACCTAGATAACCGTGAGAATGATAAGAAAAGAGGGAAGCCAGCAGAAGACTTGGTTCCGATTCCTCTGGCTCTCGAGGATCCTGTGAAAGTGACTTTTATTGGAGCAACAATGGGGAACCCCTTAAAGGGAAGTTGGTGAAATTTTTACAAGAAAATAGTGATGTATTTGCATGGTTGACTGCTGATATGCAAGGCATAGAACCGGAACTGATCACTCACAAGCTGAATGTGGATCCGAATCAAAAGACTGTGAAGAAAAAGAAAAGAAGCTTTGCTCCCGAGAGACAAGAAGCTATTAAACAAGAAGTAGAGAAGCTATTAGAGGCTGGTTTCATTGAGGAGATATAATTTCCGGAATGGTTAGTGAATCCTGTGATGGTAAAGAAGGCTAATGGAAAATGGAGGATGTGTGGGGATTTCACTGATCTGAATGACGCATGTCCCAATGACTGTTTTCCATTGCCAAGGATAGATACCTTAATAGATGTTACTGCTGTACATGAGATAATGAGCTTCATGGATGGATTCAGTGGATATAATCAGATCAAGATGCACAAGGATGAAATCCCAAAGGTATCATTCATTACTGACTTTGGTATTTTTTGTTATCTTGTTATGGCGTTTGGTCTCAAGAATGCAGGGGCCACCTATCAAAGGTTGGTAAATAAGATTTTCAAGGATCTTATTGGCAAGACCAAGAAAGTTTATATCGATGACATGTTAGTCAGGAGTCTAGTGAAGACTGACCACATAACCTATTTGAGGGAAGCTTCTGAGGTCTTGAGATATCACAAAATGATGTTAAATCCTGCAAAGTGTGCTTTCGGAGTGGGGTCTGGAAAGTTTTTGGGACTGATGGTCTCCAAGAGAGGAATCAAGGCCAATCCTGATAAAATAAAGGAAAATTTGGACATGGAGCCCCCAAAGACTATCAAAGATGTTCAAAAGCTCACTGGAAGGGTTGTTGCGTTAGGGCGTTTCTCTTAGGACCTCAGCGCTTACCACTTGCACCAAAACTCCGGAGTTTTAGTGAGGTGCTACTTTATTCCCTTAAGGGAACAGCCAGCGCCACGTTTCGAATAGGCAAGATGCTGGATATACCCAACAATCCCCCCCCCAGCATATTGCCAATATTCAAGCAAATGCCTTACGTTGGGACTCGAACACGTGACCTGCTCTGATACCACTTCTTAGGACCTCAGCGCTTACCACTTGCACCAAAACTCCGGAGTTTTAGTGAGGTGCTACTTTATTCCCTTAAGGGAACAGCCAGCGCCACGTTTCGAATAGGCAAGATGCTGGATATACCCAACAGTTTCATCTCCAAATCTTGAAGAAAGTGAAATATTTCGTATGGACTGAGGAATGTCAGGAAGCATTCGAAGAATTAAAGAAATATATGGCCCAAGCCCCGTTGTTGGCCAAGCCAGCTCTGAATGAAGTTTTATACTTGTACTTGGTCATTTCAGAAAATGCCTTGAGCGCTGTATTGGTTAAGGAGGAACTTAAACTCCATAAACATGTATACTATGTTAGCAAAATTATGCATGGGGCTGAGTTGAATTATTTAACTATTGAGAAGTTTGCTTTAGCCTTGGTAATGGCTTCAAGGAAGTTGTGTCCTTACTTTCAGGCTCATAAAATTGAAGTGCTAACAAATTAACCCTTGAGAAATATTATTCATAGTCCCAAAGCTAGTGGGAGGCTGATTAAGTGGGCAATAAAATTGGGAGAATTTGACATCAAGTACAAGTCATGAACGGAAATAAAAGCCAAGGCATCGGCTGACTTCGTGATGGAATGTACCATACCCAACCAAGAAGTCGGGGGGCAGAAAGATACTATACCTCAAAACACATAAGGTGATAAAGGAGACAAAGAAAAGGACGTTAAGGAGAAGGAATATTGGGTTCTCTATTTTGACGGAGCATCAAAAACAAATTCAAGCGGAGCAGGTCTAGTTTTACAAAGCCTCGATGGGTTCTTGATTGAATATGCTATGAAGATAGACTTCCCAACTACAAACAATGAAGCAGAATATGAAGCTCTGATAGCTGACCTCGGCCTAGCAAGGAAACTGAGAGTCAAGAACTTAAAAGTCTGTGGAGACTCGAAATTGGTCATATCCCGGGTCAAGGGAGAGTTTGAGGCAAGGGATGATACAATGGCTAAGTATGTCCGCCTAGTATGGGTTGTGATGACTCAGTTTGATAAATGCCATGTTGAGCACATCCCAAGGGAGGAAATGCTAAGGTAGATGCATTGTCTAAGTTTGCTTCATCAGAGATAGAGGAAAGTTCAGGAAGTGTATACTTCCGCGTTTTGAAAACACAGAGCATTGATGTTAAGCTTGTAGCTCTCATAGGGCTGGGGATATCGTGGATAGATCCCATTAAGCCCCATATCCAAACTGGTTGGCTTCCAAATGATGTGAATGAAGCACGAAAATTGGTTGTTCGAGCGCTGAGATTGATCGATGGGATTTTGTACAAAAGATCTTATGTGGTTCCTTACTAAAGATGTATCAAGCCCGATGAGGCACGCTTGGCTCTTGAAGAGGTACACGAAGGTATCTGTGGGCAACACCTGGGGGCAGAGCACTGGTTCATAAGATAACCCGTTTAGGCTTTTATTGGCCAGAGATGATGGTTGATGCCAAAGAATATGTGAAGAAGTGCGATCGTTGTAATATCTCGGAAAATTACCTGAATATTTTATATTAAATAAATAAATATTATGTGTTTACATAAGTTAAAATATTTACTGCCATGATATTACGTGTTTTAAAATGCTATTTGTGTTTCTGTGCGGGCCAGAAATTTTTTTCCTGATTGATTAATACATGTTTAAACTGCAATTATATGAATCTATCTGCAATCAGGACGCTTATTTATTAGCATTTTTATTAAGGTACTCGTTTTATTTCATTTTATGCGCATTCAAATGTATTCTAAGTATTTTCGGGATTTACTGGTAATTTAGGAGTCGTTCCTGTTTTTCAAAAATCAGCGGACCGGGACCCCACCGGGACGTCAAACCCCACAAAATCCGTGTTTTTATTTTTATAAAATTATTCGTATTTCAAATACCCTTTATTTTTGTATTTTCAAATTATTCACAATTTTTGGGGAATTTTGACATTACTTTTGTATTTTATCGTTTTTGAAATTATTCCCCGTAATTATTATTTTGGGGCTTAATTATTGTAATTTAGGGATAAAAACACCCTTAATTTATTCTGGGGGTATAATTTTTGTAAAAATATAAATACCAACAAAATATTTATTTTATTCATTTTTTAATAAAAAATTCAGAAATTCTTGAATAATTTTGGGGGTGAAATTTCTTTCTCCAACTTTGATCACTGTTTTTGATCGATTCTGGAAACCAAATTAGACGTTCCGGTAGTCAAAATCTTCCTCTTGACGAGAGCTTTCTGTTGATATTAACATCTTGATTTGAGGTATAGTAATTCGAAAAATCGAATTTTAAATGTTTGCTCTTGAAATCGTTTTTGGGTTTTGAATGATTGTTGATTGTTTTTGTTGTTGCAAATAGCTTTAGTTTGATCTGTAGAACCGATTTACGTATTTGGTTGCTTAGTTGTAGTTCAAGATTGATGAAACCGGGTTTTCGGTTTCACCGGATTTTTAATTTAATTTTCTAGTTTGTATGCGTTGTTTCTGATTATTTTGATGGCTTGAATAGATTATAAATGACTCTAGCTGTGATTTGGGACCGAATTCACTGATTTTGGTTAGGGATTTAGCATAATCGAAGTTTTCCGATGAACTCATCGAAAAACATGAGTTCTAAGTCGGAAAAATCGTTGTGGTTGCTATCGATTGTTGTGGGTGATGTTTCTGAAGTCCCCCGTCGATGTTGAATGATTTGGGATTTGAAAACATGAAAAACAAGCTTGTTTTTAGCCCAGATAGAGCTCGCCGGAGTCCGGCCAAACGCCGCCGGAATCTGGACTTATTCCAGAAACCGGCCGGTATTCAACCCGGACCCGACCGTGTTCTTCGTAACCCGGTTTAAAAACCCGGGTTTGATCCCCGAAACCCCAACCCCCAATTCCCCATTTCTATTCCCAATTTCTGATTATAAAAATATTTCAAAAATCCTTTATTCTATTTTCAAAAATCATTTTATTTATTTCTAAAAATAATTTAATAATTATTTTGAATACCAAAAAAATTATTTTCTTAATTATTTTAAATTCCCAAAATTATTTTCTTTTATTATTTTCAAAAACCTAATTTGATTTAATTATTTATAATTTATTTTAGTTAATTATTTATGAATTCAATTAATTGATTAAAATCATTTAATCACTTAATTTTATTTATAAATAGTTAAATAAATGTAAATTATTTATAATTAATTCAAATAATTCCTAAAAATTATTTTTAGACTTTTAAAAATTATATTTTGGTATTTAAAAGTCAATTAATATTATTATTAATTGATTTAATTCTATTTAATTCTTATTTTATTCGCAATAATTCAACCGTTCGTCCGTTTAATACGAAATGAACGCGTATAGACTCAGAAAAATATTACGCTTTCAATAAAAATACTTTTGAGACCTAATTTTTTTTGTATTGCAATGACATTTGATTTGTTAGTCCCTTTTTAGTCGGTAATCTGATCGGTAAACCTTATTATTGACTTGATTTTAATTCTGAACGCAGTGAGACATATCTTTTAATGACCTAACTTATATGTTACATGAAATATGTGGTTATGTGATATATGAAGACCATGATACATGCTATGTGATATGCATGCTATTTGTTTACAGTTTTAAAATGTCATGATTAGTTATAAACGATCGGGTAGATGTCAAGACGTATAGTTACGTCGATTGAGTTTGGTTCTGTCAATTAAGATAGTCCTTTTGTTTATAGAATCGAGTAGCAAGGAGTGCGGTCAAGTGTTAGACGGAGATAGTAGCCAGCAGCTATAAGCAGAGTTATAGTATGAGGTTATCGAGCATACCAGGCAAGTACCCCTAACTTCACTTATCGTTCAAGTGACGTTTATTTCGAATCATATTATGCAAGTTTTTATATCTTCACTTATCATTCAAGTGATATTGACTATAAACCTTATTCTTTCAATTTCCATACTATTCTAAGTTTAGAATAGTTAAATGTTTTATATTGCGCTACAAATTACTCCATACAGTAAAACTTTGAATTGGGATTAGCGAATAACTAATTGTTCTAGTTATTTCGCCATCGATTGTTGAGATAGCTCTGGACCATGAGAAATGGGGAGTTATATTATTAAGGATGTCATTTGATTCAGCTCCTTTGATCAAAATGTTTTATGGATTGGATGAATGCGTAAGTGACCGGGACGGACGGTCCAGCGGAGGGCTATTTCTATGTGTTATATGAAATATTATGACACAATTTGTGCCACAGGCAGATATATTGCCTTTTTATTTGAGTACTCGTGTTTTGGGGACATGTTTCTATAAATCATGACCTTGTGCTATCACACGGGCTGATCAACATGTGATAGTACGTCCGTCGGAGTTAGATTCCATTCTAAAAATTATCGTTTATTGCTGATAGCTTGTGAAGCTTTTATTATTGATCAAATATTACTGATTTTATTCCGTTGTTCAGTTATTATCAAAATGTGGTTTATCATTTCAAGCACATTTTATACTGCTTGCTGAGCATTTCTTTCGCTCATACTTGTTTATCAATATAATCTTTCAGCTAAGCCAGAGCAGGCTTGAGTTCCAGGTTTGATCAGAAGTCGAGTGCTTGTAGATAGTTGGGTGTGTTTTCCAGGTAGACTGTTTTGGGACGCTTGAATAAGTCTAAAGGTTTGTAATAAAATTTGAATATTCTGTAAAACTAACTAGACTTATGGTTTGTAATAACAGTTGGTTTGTTTAGTGCCAGTTCCATATTATAACCTGTGATCGATCCAGTGCATGCAAGGGGTCATATTTATTATAGTATTCCGCTGTGATTATTTTATTATATTTTAGTGGCTAGTGACCCCCAAATCTAGACCACGGGTTTGGAGGGCGTCACAATCGTTGTCAGAAACATGCACCAATTGTTCGACAACCCCGCGAGATGTTAACTTCCATCAACTTTCCCATCCCCTTTGCCATGTGGGGAATGGATATACTTGGGCCTTTCCCCATGGCCGCGACACAAAGGAAGTTCCTGATTGTAGCTATTGATTATTTTATTAAGTGGATTGAAGCCAAGCCTTTGGCCAATATCACAACCAAGTAAGTTGCACAATTCCTTTGGGAAAATATCATGTGCCGATATTGAATTCCCCGTATCCTGGTTATCGATAACGGAACACTGTTCAACAATGAGGAATTTAAGAAGTATTGCGAGGAGAATGAGATTGAGTTGCGGTTTACCTCCGTAGCTCACCCGCAAGCCAATGGGCAAGCAGAAGTGGCCAATCGTATAATCCTGGATGGACTGAAGAAGAGGATCAAGAAATCAATGAATAATTGGGTGGATGAAATACTACCAATACTATGGGCCTATAGAACCACTTGTAGAGTCACAAATGGGGCAACCTCTTCATGTTAACATATAGGGCATAAGCGATTGTTCCTGTGGAGATATCACATTCGGCTCCCATAATCTAAGCTTTTCGCTGAGGAAAATGAGGAGGGGCAAAAGTTATCCTTGGATCTTATTGATGAAGTGCGAGATGAGGCATATACGAAGATAGTGGAATATCAGAAGAGGGCTTCTTTCTACTACAACCTAAGGGTTAAAGAAAGATTCTTCGGGCAAGGGGATTTGGTCCTGAGAAAAGTGGAAGCCTCTGTAGTAGGGCATAAAGGAAATCTCGGCCCCAAATTGGGAAGGGCCATATAAGGTTAAGAACGTTCAAGGGAGAGGAACTTACAAGTTGGAGACCAGGGAAGGAGAAGAAACTCCTCGGACTTGGCATGCATAAAACCTGAAAGTTTACTACCTATAGTTTATACATATTGTAGGGGAAACAAGGTTGAAAAGCACCTTGAAACATTGCTTGCGTAGGATGTTGTATGTTAGTTTTATAAGACTATCCAGTTCTGCGAAGAATATTATATAAGGGACGAATCCCAAAGAGTTAACAATTTATAAAGTTTCCATTTAGGATGTATCATAAACTATTTGGTTCATCTTATGTGTGATTGAGTTTGCTTATCTATTTTCAGTACAAGTACGAAAAATGAGAGGGAAAGCTACGAAAAGGCAGGAAAACTATCTAAACTCCCATAAATATTGCAAGTACTTGGAAAAAATGTTATTCCTAGAGGACTAACAATGAGATTTACAGAAGGGGGGTTGAATGTAAATCTCAAAACTTTTTCAGGTTTTGAGAAGTTTATTAAAGCAGTGTGTTCTAGATGAACAAGTGTATGAATTGCTTTGAGCTAATGCAGACAGATATATATTCAAACACAAAATGTAAAGAACACAACAAACTTTAAAAACTTTTCTGGTGGATTTGTTGTTCCACCAGAGATGGTATATTAGAAAATCTGTGTTCAACAATGTTGATCACAGCTGCATTCTAGTACAAACTAGATGAATTTTCTCTCAAGATATTTCTTAACAGCTCTGGAAAATCTCTCTCTAATTACTAGCTTCTTCTTGGTTTATATATTACCAAGTGTACAAGTGAAAAACAATATAAAATTACAATAGTAAAATAAGTTCTTCACTTGCTTCTTTTCCTGTTCACTCAAGTACTTTGTTGACTATTGCAACTTTGTACCAAAGAAGAACGGCTGCTTTTTCTGTTGATCCTGAAATTCGGCTACCACATCTCAGCTTTTCTCTGTCAACCCATGTGCCTCTGTTTGTAGGTACAACTACCACTTATCAACGGCTAATTAGCAGAACATCCGTTGAAGCTTTCATCCGTTGATGACTTCATCCGTTGAAGGATGTTATCCGTTGAAGCTTTCATCCGTTGATGCTCTCATCCGTTGAAGCTTTAGAGACATCCGTTGAAGCTTAGCTTCTCATCCGTTGAAGGTCTTTAAGTCATCCGTTGATACTACTTCATTTATACAAAATTACAAGGCATGAAATATTTACAATTGGCCTTCCTATCTGCATATCATCTAGCAGTCAACATGACTCATAGTTTCTCTCAACTTCTAAGAATTACATTTTAAATACAGAGACTGAAATATGCTACAATACTAGACTTATTTCTAAGTAAAGCTACACCATCAACGGATAGCCAAAGTGGTCTTATCCGTTGAGGCTACAGACACTAAATTTCTACTTAAGTGTTCTGTTAAACATATCATCAAACTAATGCACATATATTCCTAACAATCTCCCCCTATTTATGTCTATAAGAATTGTAGGCATAAATTCAGGGTTAACTTGATGATAACAAAACACTTAACAAATATTTGAATTGAAACTAAGTAGAAATATAAAAGTGCTGCAAAAGTGTATGTACTAGGAGGTAATTGAAGATTTACAGTATTTCCAAGGGTGCTCCTCTAGCCTGAGCAAATCATCATTTTCTTCTTTGTTCCCTGGTTTTCTTTCCTAGCCCTTTGTCATTTTCCTCAAATTGGAGTTGGAGTTGTCTGAAGAATTCAGCTTCATCTTCATCACTGATATCCAACTTAGATTGCATTTCCTTGAGAGTTTCATTGCTGGCAATCTTGAGTTGGTCTTCAAGTCTGAAAAATCTTCTGACTCCTTTGTCATCTCTAAATTCCATCAACCAATGAGGTGATTTGTGAATTTTAGTTCCCCTTTCTTGTATGAGTAAGGTTCTGGGCAAAGCATTTGGTTCCCTCCAAGTCTTCCTTATGTTGGCAATCTTGTTGAGAATTTCAGTCTTGGCTGTTCTGGTAAAGCCAGAATCCTTTTTGATGGCTGAAAAGACTCTGATCAAGGTAGAGTAGCCTTCATTTAGAATCCTGTAGAGAGGCCATGTTCTTTCCCCAGCTCCCTTATATCTGAACACCAATCTCTCTGGTAGCTGTCTGTAGGCAGCTATTCCCCTTACTTCCTCCAGCTCATCCAGATAGAGATTAATGTCTGAAGCTTCTTTTATGTCACAGATGTGAACATAATCATCTTTAGAAATGGGTGGCTTAGGGTTAGGTTTTTGTTTTTGAGTGAATTTCTTAGAGGTTAGGGGAGGTGTAGATTTAGATTTTCTTTTCTGTTTCTTTGGTAGTGGTAGAGTGGTTAAAAAGGTAGGCAATGTGATGTTGTCCCAATCAATAGGTTCCTCTTTTGGAATGATTGGTTCACCATGGATATTTATAGAGGGATCAGCAACAAAAGGTTCAGGTATGGAAGGTAGTGGTTTAGATATAGATTTGGTATCTTCAGGGTTATCTTCACTCCTTCTGTGTGCCTTGGCCTTTCTTCTGTTTCCCTTCTGCCATTCCTCTCTTTCCTCCATATTTTCACCAAATATGCTCCCAAGAACCTCATATAAGTTAGCAATCTTTTCTTCACCCCTGACTTCAATTCCTTTCATTTCTTCAACTTGGCTTGACTTTAGCTGTTTTTCAAGCTTTGCTTGTGCTCTTTTGTCAGCCTTGAGTTTTACAGCTTCTTTCTTCAACCTTCTGGTTTCTTCCCTTTTAGCCTTTAGAAATTTGGGATGTCCTTGCATCACACAGATACTCTTTCCCTCTCTATAGATAAAGGCCATGTTCATTCTCTCACCCTTGTCCTTGGTCTCCTTCTTCTTTATGATGCTTGCACTTAGAACTTTGTCTCCATCAGGTTTTGGAAGAGGAAAGTCTACTTCCTTTATCTGAGCAAAGTCTAGGGGATTCTTTGTGGAGTCCATACTGGATCTAGTGTTAGGCTTTAGAACCATAGGTTTTAAATTCTTGAAAGAAGTCTCTCCAACCTTATTTCTCCCTACTGGCTTGAGCTCCATGTTGATTGGTTCAATCTTTGTGCTAAATTTTACAGATGTTGATTTATTTTGTGTAGAACCAAACACCAATTGCAACCTTTCATCAATTTTCCTCCATTGTTCTTTCATTTGTATTTCAGCTGCTGCTAGCTGAATCAAATCAATTCCATCAGGTTTTCCCTTGATTTGAATGATTGGAGAGGTAGTGATGGCAGGAACTAGCACTTTAGATATCTGAATCTTTGTAGAGGGCTCTCCTTCCCCTTCCCTTTTATTCTCCCCCTTTTTGTTATCATCAAGGAGAGGGGTCAAGCCTTGTGCTTTTGCCAGCTGCATTAGGAGATTGGTTTGAGATTGTTGGTTGAGAAGAAGGGTGGCCACAGAGTCTTCAATTCCTTGAACTCTGTCTTCCAACTTGGCCAGCCTTTGTTCAGTAACTGATTCCTTTTTCAATCTCGAAACCAAGTCCTGCAAAGTACCATAGGGCATGACTGAATCCAATTTTTCTGAAGTGAAGGATTTCAAGTCAGCAATATCTTTCCTGAGATCATCTAGACTCATATTTTGCTTTACTTTCTGCAACTTCATGAGATGCAGTGAGTCCAGGTGAGCTTGGAGGATAGCCCTGATATTTGCATTTGAAGTGTTCTGAATGGCCTGTTGAATAGTGATGATTTGTTTGACCAAGTGGACATTGAATTCACCTGTTCTATGCTCCTTAGTCAGGGCCCATTCAGGTAGATTAGGAATGGAACTAGGGTCTACATCTCCCCCTATGTTCATGCTTCCATCAGAAGAAATAGAGTCATCATCATCAGAATTTACTCCAAATTCCTCAGATGGCTCACCAGCTGTAGAAGGCATCCTGTTAATAGCAGCTTTATCCCTTTGAAGAGATTCTGTTGTGTGCACTAGAAGTAGTGTCCTTTCTGCCTCCTCATTGCCCTGAGCAGCCAACATTTGATAGGCTGTCACAGGATGAGTAAAAGTGTCAGCATCCAAGGAAATGTTATCAATTACAGCTTTGTAATGTTGCTGTAATTGTCTTTCCTTTTCAGCATCATCCACAATCATTGACTCATGAGCAATGGCTGGTTTCACCCTTGTATCAACTGTACCTGCTTTTCTCTCTTTTTCTCTATGTTCTTGCATCAGGGGCTCCCCCTGGCTCACACATCTCACTCCCTCACCTTCACCTTCTAAGGTGGTACTCCACTCACTGACTTTTGCCATGCTGGAAGAAATAGCATGCATTTTTGTGCTCTCAATCTCTCCTTTTGCCTGGGAGCAACCCAGCCTCTCACTCAAATTTTCACTCCCTGCCCTCAATCCTAAAAGTGATTGCACAGTATTCATGTCTTCTACACTTGGAATCATTTCAGTTATTTGTGTAGAGACTATCAACGGATGTGGAATATCCGTTGAAGTTGAAACTGTTGTTATCAACGGATAACTGCTGTTAAGCTTATCCGTTGAAGAGCAACCACTTGTCAACGGATGAGTGATATCCGTTGAAGAAGGAAAAGAAGATGAAATTGAAAGTGATATAACTGTTGAATCTGTATAGATTGATTTGATATGTGTTGATACAGATCCTTCAATTATATCTGAAAGAATTTGCGGGTGATCCAACAAATCATCTAAAAGATGATGATCACCTGTATTTGAGTGGGGCTCCTCCCTGAGTTGTAAAGAGGGAGAATCAGGAATTGATGGGAATAACATATCCACATCCAGAGATGGTGAAGAAGTATTTGGTGATTGATGTGTAGTTATTGTGAGAGAATGGGGCTGTGACTCCACATTTATTGGAGTCACATCAAACTGAGTTTGAGAAGGCACAGAGACAGATGGATGTATCTGTGTAGTGTGTGCACCCTGTGTAGAAGATTGGGTTCTAGCCTTCTTTCTTCTAATAAAAGCTTTTGTAGGTGAGTGTTTGGCTTTAGTGTCCCTCCCTCTTTTGTTCTGTGTTCCTGGTTGGGAACTCTTTTCAATAGTAACATCCTTTTGGGAGGATGCTACTAGGGATGTGCTAGAAACCTTTTCAACCACCACAGCTTTTTGAGAAACTGGGGCTTGGCTAGCTTGGGAAGCCCTCAACTCTCCTTCCTTATCCTGGGGGTTTCTTTGATGTTCACCCCTCCCCTCACCACTCACACCCTGTTCACTTCCCTCAGGGTTAATGGTTGTTGTTACAACTGTTGTCTTTTGAGAAACAACAGAGGTGGTTTTCTTTGTCTTGGATTTTGAAAGTTTAGATTTGGTGACCTTGGTAGAAATCTGTTGGGGCATTGACACAGATTTCATGGCCACACTAGAAGATAAAGAAATAGAGGGGTTGGAAGAAGTAGGAGTTGTAGAAGCAATTACCTCACCTACCTGGGGTGCATTCATGATTGGTAAATATACCAATTGCACACTGCTGTTGAGATCCATTCTCAATAAGTCTGCAAGAACTCTTTTCTCTTGTGCCCAGCACTTGAGTTTATTATTCTCATTGATAATGACTAAACCTTCAGCAACATGGTTAGCCAATAACATAAAGAATCTAGCATAATAGATGTTATTAGGTCTATTAGCTTTGTTACCTAATCTAGTACCTAATTCTAACATCACATAGTTGCTAAAGTTAAAGTACCTATCAGAAACAAGCATATAGAACATATTAACAAGAGATGAAGTTATGGCATCAAAATTACTAATTTTCCCAGAGAAAACCTTTATGAAGGCATCCCCAAGAAAACTCCATTCTTTCCTAAGGCCTTTTCGTCTAATACCCCCTAAATTAGCAGAGTTAAGAGAGTAACCTATGGAATCTAACATGCTGGATACATCACTATCAGTGTGTGGTGTCATGGCATTGTTCTCAGGTAATTTAAAACATGCTTGTAAGTCATCACAGTTAATACAGTGATTTTTACCTTTGAGAGTGAAGGAGATAGTCATATCCATGGAGTTGAACTCAGCAGTTGTCCAAATCTCCTCAACTACTTCACAGAAAATCGTTGGGGCTTCCAGCACTGCATAGCTAAGTTTACAGTTTTTGATGAAGTCCATCATTTTGTGATAATCTGAGTGGGCTTCATTCTTTTCTACCAGAGCTATGAAATTGTTCTTCTCGTAGATGAACCCAGATTGAGACATAATCTTCACGACTGGTGCCATTGTTGTGAGTAGAAATTGCAGAGAATAACTTGAAGGTTTTGCAGAGAGAAAATGGTAAATGCTTGAAATTCTAAGAAAGCGTAAAGTAATAATGAACAATCAGAAGGGCTTATATGCTTTCAAAGAAAAAGAAATAAATAAAGGATTAATCAATAAATAGGTGTTAGTGAATTTCAGCCGTTTAAGAATAAACTGTAAGTATTCTAATAACTACCTTTAAAACCAATACATACAGATGTATGTATGGTATCAACGGTTAAGAAAATAGAATCAACGGCTGTGAAACACCTCAAACGTCTGATGTGACATTTCAACGGATAATGTAAATTGTCATCCGTTGAAAGGTACTTCAGCTTTATCCGTTGACGGATAAAAGTTCCAGAGATATACTTGTCTTTCAACGGATAATGAATATCCGTTGATAGAGCAATTTTGACTTTCAACGGATAGGGAACATCCGTTGATGGAATAAACTTTGTTAAAAGTCAAATTTGTTCTAGCAACTAATATATTTCAGGCTTCACATCAAATTGCAAAGAAGACATGAATTTTAAGAGTAATTAAGCATACCTAGCTCACTTACCAATCTTGTGAATGTTGATTCATCAAGTGGCTTGGTAAGTATGTCAGCAATTTGTTGTTCACTTGGAACAAAATGTAGTTCCACTGTACCATTCATGACATGCTCCCTGATGAAGTGGTACTTAATATCAATGTGCTTGGTCCTTGAGTGCTGCACAGGATTCTCTGTTATGGCTATGGCACTTGTGTTGTCACAAAAGATAGGTATTCTATCAACATGAAGTCCATAATCAAGGAGTTGATTCCTCCTCCATAACATTTGAGAACAGCAACTTCCAGCAGCAATGTATTCAGCCTCAGCTGTAGAAGTAGAGACTGAATTTTGCTTTTTGCTAAACCATGATACAAGCTTGTTTCCCAGGAATTGGCAGGAGCCTGTTGTACTTTTCCTGTCTATTTTGCAACCTGCATAGTCTGCATCTGAATAACCAATTAGATCAAAGCCAGATTCTCTAGGATACCAAATTCCTAAATTTGGTGTACCCTTGAGATATCTGAAAATTCTCTTGATAGCAATTAAGTGAGACTCCCTAGGATCAGCTTGAAATCTAGCACACAGACATGTAGCAAACATTATATCTGGTCTGCTAGCAGTTAAATATAAAAGTGAACCAACCATGCCTCTATAACTTGTAATGTCCACAGACCTTTCAGTCTTATTTAATTCAAGTTTGGTGGCAGTGGCCATGAGAGTTTTTGCAGATGAACATTCCATTAAGTCAAACTTCTTTAAAAGATCATGAATATATTTAGTTTGACTAATGAAAATTCCATTACTAACTTGTTTAATTTGTAAACCAAGAAAATAGGTTAGTTCTCCCATTAGGCTCATTTCATAATTACTTTGCATTAGCTTAGCAAACTTTTTACAAAGTTTATTATCTTTAGAACCAAATATTATGTCATCTACATAAATTTGAACAAGTATACTAGAGCCATTAACATTTCTAAAGAAGAGAGTTTTATCAACAGTACCTCTAGTGAAGTGATTCTCCAAAAGAAATTTTGATAGTGTTTCATACCAGGCTCTAGGTGCTTGCTTCAGTCCATAGAGTGCTTTCAACAGATAATACACATAGTCTGGAAAATTTGGATCTTCAAATCCTGGAGGTTGACTTACATAGACTTCTTCCTCTAATTTTCCATTTAGAAATGCACTCTTGACATCCATTTGATAGACTTTGAAATTGGCATGGGCTGCATAGGCTAGAAAGATTCTGATAGCTTCAAGTCTTGCAACAGGAGCATATGTCTCATCAAAATCTATTCCCTCTTGCTGAGAATAGCCTTTAGCAACCAATCTGGCTTTATTCCTTATGATAATGCCATTTTCATCCATCTTATTTCTGAATACCCATTTTGTATCAATAGGACTCTTGTTCTTTGGTTTGGGTACCAGCTTCCAAACTTGGTTTTTCTCAAATTGGTTTAGCTCTTCCTGCATAGCTAATATCCAATCTGGATCCAATAAGGCTTCTTCCACTTTCTTAGGTTCCTCCTAAGATAGAAAACTACTATACAGTCATTCATCTTGAGTAGCTCTTCTTGTTTGCACTTTAGATGATGCATCACCAATGATCAGTTCAAAGGGATGATTCTTGGTCCATTTCCTTTGAGGTGGAAGATGAGCTCTAGATGAGGTGATCTCAGTATTGTCATGATGTGAGATAGAGTTTTGATTAGTTGAAACTCCCCCTGAGTTGTTGGTCCTTTGCAGGGAACTTGGAGTTCCATCAATTAATGATGTAAATTGATTATCAGTTGATGAGCTATGATCAACGGATGCTTCATTAAGTACTTCAACGGATGATGCACAATGTCTTTCAACGGATGCTGAATTTTGTGCATTATCCAGGGGCAAATTTTGTATTCCTTTTGAAGTGTCGTCTCCATCAATCTCTTCTTCACTATCATCACAATATATTTCAATATTGTCAAATTTGAGTCTCTCATAATGTTCCTCATCTGTTAGTCCATCAATCTTTGTATCATCAAACACAACATGCACAGATTCCATAACAATGTTGGTTCTTAGATTGTAGACCCTATAAGATTTTCCAGCTGAATAACCAACAAATATTCCTTCATCAGCCTTTGCATCAAACTTCCCTTTATGGTCAGATTGATTCCTCAGTATAAAACATTTACATCCAAAGACATGAAGAAAGTTTAGAGTTGGTTTTCTTTTCTTGAACAACTGATAAGGAGTCATGCCTTTAGCTTGATTGATCAAAGAAATATTTTGAGTGAAACAGGCACAATTAACAGCTTCAGCCCAAAAATATGTTGGTAACTTTGATTCTTCAAGCATTGTTCTGGCAGCCTCAATTAAAGATCTGTTCTTTCTTTCAACTACCCCATTTTGCTGAGGTGTTCTTGGAGCTGAGAACTCATGCATGATTCCATTTTCTTCACAGAACAGCCTTAATGTCAAATTCTTGAACTCAGTTCCATTGTCACTCCTGATGTTTCTTACCTTCAAGTCAGGATGATTATTGACTTGCCTGATGTGATTGATAATGATTTCACTTGCTTCATCCTTTGATCCAAGAAAACAGACCCATGAGAACTTTGAGAAATCATCTACAATCACTAAGCAATATCTTTTTCTTGCTATTGACAATACATTGACTGGTCCAAACAAATCCATATGTAGCAGCTGTAATGGTTCATCAATTGTTGTTTCAAGCTTCTTCTGAAATGATGCTTTCCTTTGTTTGCCTTTCTGACAAGCATCACACAGACCATCCCTTGAGAATTCAACAAGAGGAATTCCTCTTACTAAGTCCTTTTTGACTAGATCATTCATTGTCTTGAAATTTAAATGGGATAGCTTCTTGTGCCATAGCCAACTCTCAACTGAACTTGCTTTGCTGAAGAGACAAGTAATAGATTCTGCATCTGTAGAGTTGAAGTCAGCTAAGTACACATTTCCTTTTCTAACTCCAGTTAGAACCACTTTGTTGTCTTTCTTACTAGTGACAACACAGGCTTCAGAATTGAAGGAAACTGTATTCCCTCTATCACATTGTTGACTGATGCTCAGTAAGTTGTGCTTGAGACCATCAACTAATGCAACTTCTTCAATGATGACATTCCTTGTTGAAATCAAGCCATATCCCATAGTAAACCCTTTGCTGTCATCTCCAAAGGTTATGCTGGGGCCAGCTCTCTCTTTAAACTCTGTGAGCAGGGAGAAATCTCCAGTCATGTGTCTTGAACAGCCACTGTCCAAGTACCATAGATTTCTTCTATTTTCCTGCACACCACAAAATCAATCAATTTGATTTTGGTACCCAAGTTTCCTTGGGTCCATTCTTGTTAGCCTTTCTCCTAGACTTCATTCCTCCTGCATCTTTAGACTTAGGTGAGTTTGAGTCAACCTTGGTCTTAGATGTGGTTGGTTGAGGTGTAGGGTTAGTCACAACATTATCCAGCACATTTATAGAATTATTAGGCATGGATTGTGCATACATGTTATTCCACATTGGCATATTGTATGGCAATTGAGGCATACTGAATGCAGCAAGATAAGGATTGTTAAAATATGGCATGTTTGCAAAATGTGCATAAGGATTTTGTTGAGACATAACAGGCATAGCATGTAGAGGTGATACAGACATGTTAGGCATGGAAGAGGGTACAGTTATGGGAGATTTCTTAATAGATTTACAATTAGCAGATAGATGATTAACACTACTACAATGCACACAGCTTTTTCTAGGAGCATACTTATCAGGTGTGTAATTGTTATGTTTGTTAACTCCTACCTTCCCATTTCTGTTGGATTTCCTTTTGGATTCCTTTTTATCCTCAACCATCTTGAGCCTATTGTTTAACTGTTCTAAGGTCATGTGCCCTACATTCACCTTTCTGACATCTTTGGATGTGCTTGCTCCTTCTTTGACAAAGTTCTTTGAAGTTGAACCAAACTTTTTGTTGAGTTTCTTTAGATTTTCTCTTTTAGAAACATCTGCCTGTTTTAATTGAGGAACCTTCAACGGATGTTCCTTTTCTTCCTTCAACGGATAACTTTCATCATCCGTTGATTCCACATCCGTTGACAGTCCATCAATTAATTCCAGTTTCTTTTTATTTTTATCCCAGGCAGTTTCACAGAATGATTCAATTCCTTGGACTTTGGCAATTTGAGCACTTACATCCCTAGATGTTTTCCAGGCTTTAATCACCTCTTGCTCTTTCTCTAATTGATTGGAAAGTATTTCTACTTTCTTAACAGATTCAGCTAGTTCATTCTCAACAGATATACAATGCAATTTGGTTTTCTCTAGGTCAATCAACTTATTTTCTAACACAGTATTTCTATTGCTTAAAAACAGATTGTTCTCTTTGATCCTACTATTTTCTTTAGCAAGAGATTTAAGAGACACACGCAAATGATACAATTCAGTAGACATGTCATTGAAAGCATCATTGCACTCTTCTTTAGTAAGCTGTGTTAAATCAGTAGTGATTACCTGATTGCTTGATGAACTAACTTCGTTTTCTTCAGAATCAGCCATGAGAGCAAGGTTGACATAATCCACATCTTCATCCTCTTCATCTCCATCAGCTGCCCAGTCCTTTTCTTGAGTAATGAAAGCCCTTTCCTTCTGTTTGAGCAGATCAAAATATTTCTTTTTGTAATCTACTTGTTCAAATTTCTTCTTTTCAGAGGTTGGCTTTCTGCACTCACTTGCAAAGTGTCCACTTATACCACAATTAAAACACTTGAACTTGGATTTGTCCACCATGTTCTTATAGGGTTTAGTGGCTCTAGTGTTTTTCCTGAACTTCATCTTTGCAAATCTCCTGGACAGAAATGCAAGATGCTCATCAATACCATCAGAGTCATCTTGACTGGAGTTGTCTTCATTTTCAGCAACTTGCTCTTTACCCTTGTCTGATTCTGGATTTCTTACACCATCTTTGGAGCTTGATATAGATCTCACAGTTTCTTTTCTGCATGCTTTCTCATTTTCAGCTACCAATGCAACTGAACCTCCTTTCTTTCTCCCCCTCTCCAATACCTCATCCTGTTCCAACTCTAGTTCATAAGTCTTCAAGATTCCATATAATCTTTCAAGAGTAAAGTCCTTATAATCCTGAGAGTTTCTTAAGGAAACAGTCATGGGTTTCCATTCCTTTGGTAAGGATCTCAAAAATTTAAGATTTGAATCCTTCACCTGGTACACTCTACCATACAGCTTCAGTCCATTCAACAGCTTTTGGAATCTATTGAATGTGTTATTTAAAGATTCATTCTCTTCAAAATGAAAGTACTCATACTGTTGAATGAGAAGCTGCATTTTGTTCTCTTTTACTTGTTCTGTACCTTCACACAGCAGCTGAACTGTGTCCCAAACCTCTTTGGCAGTTGAACAATTTATCACATTATCAAACATATCCTTGTCAAGACCATTAAACAAAATGTTCATAGCCTTCTTATCCTTGTGGACTTCTTCTGTGTCTTCCATTGTCCATTCTGCTCTAGGTTTTGGAATGGATTGACCAACAGTAATTGTGGCCGTAGCAACTGTGGCTACTTTGTGGGGAATGTGAGGACCATTCTCAATGCAGTTTACATAACCTTCATCTTGGGAGAGTAGATGAAGGTGCATTTTCACCTTCCAGTGGTGATAACTGTCTTTGTCAAGAACTGGGATCTTTACTCCAATATCCTTCTTACTCATCTTTGTTAGATTCCAAGATCTTTAAACTCTTTGTGTGTCAAGAGCTTGCTCTGATACCAATTGTTATTCCTAGAGGACTAACAATGAGATTTACAGAAGGGGGGTTGAATGTAAATCTCAAAACTTTTTCAGGTTTTGAGAAGTTTATTAAAGCAGTGTGTTCTAGATGAACAAGTGTATGAATTGCTTTGAGCTAATGCAGACAGATATATATTCAAACACAAAATGTAAAGAACACAACAAACTTTAAAAACTTTTCTGGTGGATTTGTTGTTCCACCAGAGATGGTATATTAGAAAATCTGTGTTCAACAATGTTGATCACAGCTGCATTCTAGTACA
The DNA here is from genome assembly GCF_009905375.1 of Apium graveolens. Classification (NCBI taxonomy): domain Eukaryota; kingdom Viridiplantae; phylum Streptophyta; class Magnoliopsida; order Apiales; family Apiaceae; genus Apium; species Apium graveolens. Next base: position 5,545,815 of record NC_133651.1, read on the forward strand.
AACTAGATGAATTTTCTCTCAAGATATTTCTTAACAGCTCTGGAAAATCTCTCTCTAATTACTAGCTTCTTCTTGGTTTATATATTACCAAGTGTACAAGTGAAAAACAATATAAAATTACAATAGTAAAATAAGTTCTTCACTTGCTTCTTTTCCTGTTCACTCAAGTACTTTGTTGACTATTGCAACTTTGTACCAAAGAAGAACGGCTGCTTTTTCTGTTGATCCTGAAATTCGGCTACCACATCTCAGCTTTTCTCTGTCAACCCATGTGCCTCTGTTTGTAGGTACAACTACCACTTATCAACGGCTAATTAGCAGAACATCCGTTGAAGCTTTCATCCGTTGATGACTTCATCCGTTGAAGGATGTTATCCGTTGAAGCTTTCATCCGTTGATGCTCTCATCCGTTGAAGCTTTAGAGACATCCGTTGAAGCTTAGCTTCTCATCCGTTGAAGGTCTTTAAGTCATCCGTTGATACCACTTCATTTATACAAAATTACAAGGCATGAAATATTTACAATTGGCCTTCCTATCTGCATATCATCTAGCAGTCAACATGACTCATAGTTTCTCTCAACTTCTAAGAATTACATTTTAAATACAGAGACTGAAATATGCTACAATACTAGACTTATTTCTAAGTAAAGCTACACCATCAACGGATAGCCAAAGTGGTCTTATCCGTTGAGGCTACAGACACTAAATTTCTACTTAAGTGTTTTGTTAAACATATCATCAAACTAATGCACATATATTCCTAACAAAAAATAAAAGGCAAATAAATAGCTGGAAAATGACATAAATAAATCCTCAAATGGGATGAGTTAAAGATACAATAAGTTAAAGAAAACAACAAACATAAAGAACTAAAAACACTACTCCTCCATGTGGGAGCCTTCCTTCCCCTGCTCCCTCTCAGCACCTCCCTTCTCAGCATCAGTAAAAGGCTCAGCATCCTTCGCGGGAGAAGCAGGAGGAGAGGTAGTGTTGGGATCCAGGATACAATTATCAGGCTGAGGAGAGTTGAAGAGAGCATCCAAGTTATCCTCCGTCTATGGCTGTTCAGGACTTATAAAGTCCTTAGGATCTATTAAGCCAGGATGTTTCTCCGAAACCGCCTTCACAGACGCATCCCATCCATGGCTAAACTATAGAGAATAAAGACCCTCATCATAAATTTCCATGAGATTCTTGAATTTCTTAGAATCTATGTAATCATCAATGATGGTTTCCTTATCACTCCGAAGCTTAACCAGCTCAGAATGAGCCTTAGACAGCTCCTCCTCTTTGGTCGCCAGCTTTTTCTCCAAAATCTCAGCCCTCTCCTTCCACTTCTTCATCTCCCTCTCGAATTCGTCCGAGTTCCCCTTCCAGGACCTAGCTTGGTGAAGGGCCGCTTGGAAGTAAGTGTTGCTCTGCATAAATAAGTATAACATAACACAGTTCTACAAAAGAGAGAGAAAAGTTGAAATTAAAAAGGGAAAAAAGGGATGTTACCGCAGCTTGGGCTTGAGAACCCATGAGCTCAATGAACTCAATGTCACTCCCCGTGACAATGTCAGTAAAGTCGTGGGGAGTGATAGAGTGATACGACCAGTCCTTGACATGTTTGGTGGATCCTACCACCGTATCATTTCTTCTGAAGCCCCAGTTGGGCCTAAAAGAGTGCGCCTTCAAGGGGGGATCCACATCATCTCCCAGCTCTGTCACCGGAACGTGGGGCCTAAGGAAAGAAGGAGCATCAGACTTGCTCCCAGGGTCTTTGTTCAGCTTGGCCCTCTTCTGGCGATCAGATTCCCCCTCCTTAGGCCTATTGATGTTGTTAATAGCCTCTCAAGCTGAAATAAAAAGAAGAAAAGTGTTAGAAATCTGGAAATAACATAATTTCAATAAAAGAGAGAATGAAATAGTTACAGAGGTAAAGTTACCCTTATCACTAGCCCGAGAGAGAGACCAACTTTCTTCAAGGAGAATTCCTCTAATATGGTCCAGGTATCTGTTTTGCCATCATCCGAAATGAGGGCTTGATATGCCACATCCTCTTCATCAATTAACCTAATGCTAAAGGGGCTACCATCTGATACTTTACAAAAAGGCCTACGGAAGAGAGTGGCCCAATTACCTCCAGCCCAAGTCAGCCTAACAAACTCATCCCTCCACTTGGGGTTATTTTCAACTATGGAGTTACCATAAAAAATGTGGGGAATTTTGGGCCTTTGACGTATCAAAACCCAGCCCGGTTGAGTTAAAGCACTATTATAAAACTGGATTTTTTTAAAAAAAATAACAATGGAAAGGGGAAATTTATTCCTAAGGCACAAAACCATAAAATAAATAATATTTCTCCATGCGTTAGGAGGGAGCTGACATGGGTTTATTTTTACATCTGCGAGCAGACGCGGAATGAATTCATGAAACGGGAACCTAAGACATGCGGTTAGGGCTCCTCGATAAATAAAAAGTGTATCCCTCTCCCAATTACATGTCCTATCCCCAGGGGCGGTCGGAGTAATCCTAAGGTGAGGAGGGAGTTTATACATGGTGTTGAAGGCTTTTATCCTACCATCTAACTCGTGAAAAGTATTGTCATGATTGTATGAATCTAAACCAGATAAAGAGGGATATTTATCGCCTCTAGAGTTTATTATATCAATGAGAGAAGTATAGGGAGATTGGATTTGAATTGCAGTACCTCTCTTGGAAGAATTCATCTTTCCCAGCCGAGCTAGATCGCGATCCGCCATTGATATTCTTGGGATGAAGGCTTGAAATGCAGAAAGAGAAAGGAAGTGGTGGAGCTGCGGTGGCAGAAAACATCAGAAATCGCCCTTCTTAGAGGAGAATTAGAGAGATTTTGAGAGAGATTTGGAAAATGAGAAGTGAAATGAGGATTCAAACTTCTCACTTCTCTTTTATAGCCAAAAATATCGGGATATAAAACGCCTAAAGCCCATAAGGTAAGGCCCAATCTGAGAAAAGCCCACTAATAGGGAAGCTTCAGGGATATTCTAGAAACAGGAAAAGAAACTGAAAGGTCGAAAATCGACCAAAATTTTGAAGAAAGTAATCGATCAGAGTCCTACTTGAAAAAATGAAGAACCCTGATCGAAATTTCATTCGATTAAAGGGGTAAAAAATCACTTAATTCGATCAGGAGCAGAGTCCTGATCGAAAAAGGAAGAACCCTAATCGAAATTTCATTCGATTAAAGGGGTAAAAAATCACTTAATTCGATCAGAGTCCTGATCGAAAAAGGAAGAACCTAATCGAAATTTCATTCGATTAAAGGGGTAAAAAATCACTTAATTCGATCAGAGTCCTGATCGAAAAAGGAAGAACCGTGATCATAATTTTATTTGATTAAAGGGGTAAAAAGTCACTTAGTTCGATCAAAGCCCTGATCGAAAAAGATAAAATCCTGATTGAATTTCATTCGATTAAAGAGACGGAAGTATGCTTAATTTGATCAGAATCCTGATCGATTTCGATCAGGATTCCTGGTCTATTTCACCTTAGACCTCAATGTCAAAAATATGCTAAATTCGATCAGAATCGTAATCGATTTCGATAAGAATTCCTGGTCGATTTCACCTTAGACCTCAGTGTCAAAAATATACTTAATTCGATCAGGATCCTGATCAATTTCGATCAGAAATCCTGGTCGAAATTCCATCGACTAGAATGACAGATTGACAACTAGTTTAATCAGGATCCTGATCGATTTCGATCAGGAATCCTGATCGATTTTGCATGACTCCTAGTCGATTTTAAGTCAAAAATTGAGAATAAATCCAGAAATTAAGGATAAATTCTGAAAATTAAAGGAAAATTCCAGAAATTAAGGGAAAATTCCTATAAATTAAGGAAAATCCCAGAAATTAAGGGAAAAATCCTGAAAATTAAGGAAAAATGCCAGGAAGTTCCTAAATAATAGGAATAAGATAAAGAAAGCGATGGGGAGATTCTAAAACGACCCTGAAGCCATGTACAAGGCAAATCATTGTAAATGTGTAGGTCGCTCCACACTTTACGCAAAAACGATACCTTGTAAGGGAACAAATGAACTTAACTTCTGCGAAATCTTTTACGGTTTCCCAGAGGTTGGGGGGGGGGGGAAATGATAGGGAATAAAATAAATCATGATTGCGTAATTAATATTACATTAATTATATCAGAATGGGGCTGACAGCTAAGCCCATTAAAAAGGGCCCAAAATCCTGAATATTAATTAATTTCGTAATTAATTAATAAGGGGTAAATCAACTAATAAATAAAGATCAATTAAGGATACAATTCTTTGGAGATTCGCCTCCAAAAAATCTCATAGGATAAGGAATCAGTTTCCTACTTCCTACGACTCCAAAGTCCATTCTAATTCTGAGACTTGGCCACCAAGTCTCCTAGATCTAGTCCAACTCAAGGACTCCCAACACCTATATAAGGGGTCTCATCCCCACCAATCAGAACTACATTTTTTGGCTTGATTCTCTAACTCACAGAGATATGTAGACATCTCGTAAAGGCAGAATTAATCTACGAAACACGAGAGCAGCCATTAAAGGACTTAAGCTCCCGAACCTTAGTAATAAATATAGCAATTAACATACCCTAATTTTCAAATCCATAACAAATATATATTAGTTACTCCGGAAAATAAATTTGTTCACAACAAACTCCGATTTCTGACTTTATCCCTAAACATATTAGCACGGAAAAAATTTATTCAATGCCCGATCCAGCGATCCTTCCATGCTCCATTCTTAAATACAGTAAGGGGAAAATAGTAGATGAAGATGGAGGGAAATATTATAATTTACTTTTTTATTTGCCCTTCTAAATTGTTTTAAAGCAAAAAGGTAAATAAATCTAGCGTTATAAATTAATACACTTTTATTTGAAAGATGAAAAAAGAAGTGGTTGATAATTTTTTTTTAAATTGTTATCATAAATTAAACTTGAGCACGAATTTCGTTTACTTAACTTTTAAACTCTTATTTTTTTATAATCGATGTCGAGATCATTTTACATGTACGTGGATTATATATAAAGGAGAAGACGGAGAAATTTAAGGGCAGCTTTCAAATCGTCTATTTCTATTTTTCTAATTTTTTCATTTTTTGAGTTAATAACTATCAAAAACTACAATTACCTTATTAATTCCTAAATATATTATCATCTTTCGTAATATTCTGGTAAAATTTCTATAACTCCTAGCATTAAGATTTTTATTATTTTTAAAATAAATAATTGAGAAAAGTCTTTACTAACAAGCTAACTCCTAAATATATTATCAGCGTTCATAATATTTTCGTAATTTTTTTACTACTTCACCCATTAATATTTTTTACAATTTTTAAGATAAATAATTGAAGAAAATCTTAATTAACAAGTTAGGTAGTTTAAATTTTATTTGAAAAAGGATTGACTAACAAGTTAGGTAATATAAAAAGCCAAGTAAATAATCTTATAAATCTTATATATATATATATATATATATTTATTTATTTATATATGTAAGTGCCAATTTTTCTAACAAATTAACTCCTAAATATATTATCGGCATTTGTAATATTATCTTAAAATTCCTACAATTTCTCACATTAAGATTTTTTGAAGTTTTAAGATATATAATTGAGAAGGTCTTGATTAACAAGTTAGGTAGTTTAAAATTTATTTGAGAAAAAAATTGACTAACAAGTTAGGTAATGTCAAAAAAGCAATTAAATAATCTAATATATACCTTATTCATAAGTCTCAATTGTTTATCTTCAAAAGTAAAGAACAAATAAGCTAGATTTTCCATTATAGTTTAAAATTTTATTTTGCATGTTATTATAATTTTGACGTTATTTATTTTGTTAAGTCTTTTAAGTTTGTTTTAATTGTTTGATTGATTTATTATTTAGAGTACTTTTTTTGTATTTATGAAAAAATTGGGGATGCAGATGCTACGAGACTTAGAGGTTCGTTTTATACTATTTGATTATAAAATATGTTACTCCATATTCAAATTTAAGTAATTTTGATTTAGTCGAATGATACAGCGAAGCACAATACTAATGATAAGAATAAATTTGACCTAGATTATCTAAAGACAAATATAACAATCAAAAAGACTTATAATTTTATATATTAATGCACGTTTGCAGGTACTTTGACATTATAATTATAAAAAAATTATTTTATTATCAACGTAGCTCTTATACAAGTAAATTTATCATATTTAGTAATGAATATTTAATAATTTTTTAAATATATTTTAGTTTCAAAATAATTTGTATAGTGTCGTCGCGAAGCGCAGCTTATCTATACTATATTATAATAGACGAAATATTAAAAAATTGGTAGTCAGTCGATCGGTATTTACTAAAATTACTTAATTACCTTCACTACTTAATAAAATATTAAACTAATTATTATTAAAGTCGCATACTACTTCTTTTATTAATTTAATTGATCCATATTAAGGCCAATTTTGTCGTGTGAACAAGAACAACTACCACAAGACCATTCATTCTGGGAAAATTCGGGCACGAAGAATTTCAAGACTCCAAGTCATCGTAAAATAAATCCTTAATTATAAATGTATCATTTTCCTATTATTATTATATAATATCAACCTAATGTGTTTAACAAATTCAATAAATAATTGGTTCCCCAATGTTAATTACATAATTAATTCCCTAATGTTAATTACATATAAGCAGTGTTGTAAAAATCGGTAATCGGGGAAAATCGGTCGAGCTACGGATTTAGGATTAATTGAAAATCGGGATCAATCGGTTGGATTAATTGGAATAAAAATCGGATGTATTATAATATTAAATTATATTTAATATATTATTATGATTATATTAGTTATTTATTAACAAATATATATTTATTATATCACAATTTCTATAATCATTCATATTTAAATTAATATAGTATTTTAATTTTAATAAATAATTATACATACTGCAATAAAGAAAAATTCGTAAAAATAAATCGGATTTCAAAGATCGAATCGGTCTGATACTTTATATAAGATTAATCGGGGATTAATCGGGGATTTTTAGAACATTGCATATAAGTACTTCAATTTTCAATCGTTAATTTCGTATAAATCATGTATGCTTATTTAGCATAGAAATACTGTTATACGAAATATACATAAAATAAGTATATATATATAATAAAGTAAATTAACAAACAAATATTTAATTTTTCTACGGCACATTTCCGGCCAGCATTTTTTTCCCAAACGCCAGAGCACAACAATTTCCAACTGAGTGTTCACTAATAGTCTAATTCCGTATTACCGTGGACCGTTGTTTTTGGGTTAAACGCTGTCTAAACTTTGACAATAAAATAATTCGGATCGGGTCTCTTTGAATCCACCCAATCTCGAAGCATGAGCAACAACTAAAAACGGTGGTCTTTCACAATCATCCACCATCCTCTACAGCCTACAACAACAACAATAAACAGCAGTTGTAGTAAAATACACATATTTTTAATATTGACTTCTTGTTGTGTGCGAAAATATAACAAACAAAAACAATCCATTAAATTAAGCAACACACAGCACATCAATTCTCCGTTCATTATTTTTTTTTACGACTTATAACCTTACAAATGAGTATCCATTCTCGTACGAGAATGAGAACCTTAGGCTCGTAAAGTTTGAGGCTGAACACCGATTAATTGTAAACTTAAAGCAATATATTTCCTTCCTTTTTTGCTTTTTTAAAATTCAAAATCACGCGTTAAAACAAGCACCTACTGACCTAAATTCAGATCTGAAGCAAAATGAAGCTCTCGGCGTTACAGCTCAGCTACCTGAACCGCCGGAGCAACAGTTTCCGATCACCTCTAGATTCCGGCGACACTTCCGGCAAATCTCCGGCAGCGCTTTTCTGGTTAGCATTTCACGCTTTATGCTGCTTAATTAGCTTAATTCTCGGCTTTAGATTCTCGCGTCTTTTATTCTTGCTTCTATTCACCACTACTACTACTACAACTATTTACACTACGACGCCGTTTCGTAGAGCTGCTAGTTTAGTTACTGGTGGAGGTAGAGTGGTTGTTGATCGTGAAATTGCGGTGAATGAGACGGCGGTGAAGCGTAGTGGCGTTGTGGTTGGGCGCCACGGGATTCTGGTGCGGCCGTGGCCGCATCCGAATCCCGATGAGGTGATTAAGGCTCATAAGATGATTGAGAGAGTTCAGAAGGAGCAGAGAGCTCAGTACGGTGTGAAAACCCCTAGGGGAGTGATTGTGATTACGCCGACTTATGTTAGGACTTTTCAGGCTTTGCATCTTACTGGATTGATGCATTCGCTTATGAATGTTCCGTATGATCTGACGTGGATCGTTGTGGAAGCTGGTGGAGTTACGAATGAAACGGCTTCGTTGATTGCCAAGTCGGGGAAGAGGATTGTGCATATTGGATTTGAGGAGAAGATGAAGATTTTGTGGGAGGATCGGCATCGGATGGAGGCTAGGATGCGAATTCGTGGATTGAGGTATGTTTTATGTTGTTTTAGGTTTATGTTGTGATTAGTATTGAATTTTATGTTGTTTTGTTGATTTTTTGAATGATTTTTTTGTTAATGTAGGGTTGTTAGAGACGAGAAATTGGATGGGATTGTGATGTTTGCGGATGATAGTAATATGCACAGTATGGAGCTTTTTGACGAGATCCAAACTGTGAAAGGGATTGGAGCTGTTTCTGTTGGTATACTTGCCCATGGGGGTAACTCGGATGTAGAACTTGATGGAGTTCAGAAGACAGTGAGAGATAATAAATCGAGATTGCCAATTCAGGGTCCGGCGTGTAATACTTCGGAACAGTTAGCTGGTTGGCATACTTTTGATTCATTGCCACACGCCAGGAAGAGTGCTAAGTTAATTGGTGATAAGGCAGTTGTGCTTCCCAGGAAGATGGAATGGTCTGGGTTTGTATTGAATTCTAGGTTGCTATGGGAAGAAGCAGAGGATAAGCCAGAATGGGTTAAGGATTTGCGCAGTGTTGTTATGGGTGAATTTGATGTTGAGAGCCCGCTGTCTATATTGAAAGATTCTTCAGTAGTGGAGCCTCTTGGAAGTTGTGGCCGGAAGGTTATGATTTGGTGGCTTCGTGTTGAAGCACGTGCTGATAGCAAATTCCCATCCGGGTTAGTCCTTTACACTTTTTTGTGTTAATAATGTCTCCCTATAAATGCTGATCCTATAAATTATAAGTAAATATTTTAGTTGTACAAAGAATCTTAAACTGTGCCTTCTGGCGTGACGCCTAAGCACTAAGCAGTGCTTATTATCCCTTCTTGGCCAAGGTAGAAAGTTGTTGCTAGGCTTGCCAGCACAATTGCAAACTCACCCCCACCATCCAAATTAGCTATGAAGGCCACCCTAATTTTAGGCAAATCAATAGAAACACTCCTCATGTGTAGACGTGTAGCTGTTAGCTCATCTATTACTAGAACTCGTAAAAGATGAGTACTTGCTGCACTTGATGAGTATTTGTTCATTTAGCTCATTTTTTTGTTCCTTCGAGATGACAGGAGCACAAGCCACAAGTTGCCTATTCATTTGAATGGCCTTTTACTTATGAATATCGGATGGCCTTTCTAATACCCTCTTTCAGTAGGACAAATTTCCATTGTATTGCTAGCTAAATTCCTATGTTCCCATTCAGTAAATTCCACAAGTCACAGCAGCTTTTACTATCTTTCTCTGACATGGCCTTCATATTAAATTATACTTGACATTGTCGGTCTTGATGACGAGATGATAAGGGTGTTAAAGGTGGAGACTGGACTCTAGAGACAGAAATATTGTGAAATGTGCTCCCTTCATGAGGGCATTTTAAGGGTTGACACCTACACTGTTATTGTTATTGATCTAGAGCAGTTTACTGTTCTTCGAGATCACAAAGAATCAAAGACTTTGTAAGAGCTAGTGCCTGCGATCATGAACTGTAATCCTTTGGAAAGGAATTGATTACCTTGTACTGTAGGCTAAGATTTTCCCAAGATAATCTAGCAGACTAGCACGATGAGTGAGATGAGATGATGAGAAGAGACTCTGATTGTGAAGGGATGGATAGGCTAGGTCTTAATTAAAGACTTGCAGATGATATGGACAACTATGGATGGCGTTGACATAATAAAATGGTAGCTGGTAAATATGGATAACTGAATCGAAACTTACATTTCCTAGTATCTGGACAAGAAACAGTTTGCAATACTGGAATTTGTTTCTTTGAAAAATTTCTTTATCGTGAATGCAATCACAAATTTGGCTGACCACAATATTTTAGTTGGCAGGAAGAGTTTTACTGTTTTAGTGATTGCACTATTTAAATTGCTGTTTCGTCAATTGTTCTCTCTCGCACATTGCATTAGGGGTGGAAAAGAATTAGTGTATGGTACATAGGTGGTTTTCCGAAATGAGAAATTCAATGCAAATTTTCAAGTGTTAATTTTATGTGTTTTAGCTGAGTATAAACCTTCTTTGTTATTCAGGTGGATTATTGACCCTCCACTGGAAGTTACTGTCCCAGCAAAACGAACACCATGGCCTGATGCTACTCCAGAGTTGCTTTCTAATGAAAACTTGACCAACACTCAGGAGAGCACTGAGAAGCGTGCAACAAAAACACGAACACCCAGATCAAAACACAATTCTCGGAAGAGAAAACACGAGGCACGAAGTGTTGACAAACACATTTCTACAAACAACACAGGCAAGAAGTAGAGTAACTCCTATTGCTATATGGTTTTTAAGAACTGTATGTTGTGTGCATCTGCAAATGTGAGCAGCCACCACCTCAACAACTTCAGAAGTTCATCATTGTCGCGGGAAAGTAAATAGAAGATATATTATAGGTGGGTTGAAAGATCCTGCATTTTGGTTTTTATACTTTACCACAGCCTATTTTGTTTTTGGTAAAAAAGTCTTTCATATGTTGGGGTTTTTCTTTAAAAATCTGTTGTACATGGGATAGTTATATGTCAAACCAGCTCCCATTATTTCCTCTGGCATGATACAATGATCCGGAGGTTTATTTTATTTTATTTTTATTATTTTAAACATCACAATCCGTAATAGGAACCACAGGTCTGTGTTTATTCTTTGAATTACTTGAAAAACAGGACAAGTGCATACATTTTAAATTGAATATGTTGGTTGAGAGCTGTGTGGCCGGCTTGAAGGGTAAAACTATGATGCTTGATCAATCTGTTGTGGAAATTATCTATTTGCCGTAAAATTAAAAAATTAATCGGGAGCATGAAATGTCTCTAATTTGCGGCTATGCTGTCCGGATGTTTTTATAATTTGTGCATTCTTCTGTATACAGATTAAAACCTAGTTGGAAAGTGATTATTTATGCTTTAATTGCCTTGTCTGAGGGTGAGAACTGAGTAGTGATGATTTTCTGCCATTATGAAGTTGTGATTGTGAATATCGTCCCCGTGGAGAAATCTCTTTCGTAACTTGTAAGTACAAATAGTAAGATTAGCAAAATAAATAATTTCACACTCCGTCTTACAATACTATACAGTATTACTTTATCTTCTTAAATGTCCGATAGGTAAGGAATTAAAATGCTTTCATAAGATACTTAAATGTCCAACGGTGTCCTAGATTAAAATGCTTTCCCAATATACAATGGGAAGCTGGTTAAAGTTTTATTATGTTAAACAAGCCGTGAGTGATCAGGGGGAAAAACTAGGTTAGATATGAATTTAGAGAAAATTGCACTTTGCACCCTCTTATTTTGTTTCAAAAACAAATGTGTATCAATATTAGTGGAAACTCAGTTTGCACCCCTCAACTTCAACCTGCCAATTAGAAAGCACCCCTTCGACGGTTATTATTAAAAAAATAAGGGGTAGAATTGGAATTTCAGTAAAATATTAACTAAACTAATTTTTATTATTATTCATATTATATTAAAAATTGAATTTATTATTATAGCTATAAAATAATATCCTTTAAATTTTTTGAATAATATTATATAGTTGAGTTTTGAATTTTAGTAATATTATTAATGCCAAAAATTATATAATTCTACCAAAATTAAATTCAAAATAATTTTTTTATATATTTTATATATATATAATTTAATGTAATTATTTCATTTTAAAGTCTTTGACGTCGTTATGATTTTAAAGTGCATTTAATGAAAATATTCTGATCAATATTAATATTTAATATACAAGAAATCATTTTTATAAATATTTTAACTTATTTTTTAAATTCCAACTAAAATTTATTTACATTTTAAAATAAAGTTTCATTTTTACCCCTTATTATTTTAATTATAATCTGCAAAAGGGTGCATACTGAATTAGTAAGTTGAAGTTGAGGGTTGCAAATTGTATTTCCGAAAGTTCTGGTACAAAATTGTTTTTTCAACTTTATTTGAGGGTGCAAAGTGCATTTATCTCATGAATTTAAGATTATAAAAAAAGTTAATTAAAAGTTAATTATGTTAAAAATCAACAGGGGTCTGTTTCGATCCATCCATTATATACATTACGGTATACGTTCTGGGACAATACCTGACAACGGTTTGTCAGAGAGTTTTTGTATAATAAATAACTTTTTAGCACTTTTTAGCCCTTGGATCAATTATTTAACAGTTGTGAATAAAAAATAGCTATAGGAACCCCATCTAATCAACTCTTGTTGCCGAATCGAGGGGTGGTCCGGAGAAATTATCTTTTTGTCCATGTTCACGGACCGCAAACATTATTTGTGGTAAAAACCTGAAATAAATTTCTATTTATTAAGTAAAAATGGATCCTTCCATTAACATCAAGTCTCAACCGCAGACAATATTCATGGCCCGTGATCATGGGCAAAAAGGTAAGTTCTCCGGAGCGCGGACATACACTTATAAATATGAATTTATTTCATATCTCAAGTGCAAACAATATTCGTGGTTCGTGAATAGGGATAAAAAGGTAATTTATACGGACCGCAGATAATGTCTGCGGTCTCTATAAATATTTTTTTAATCACTAATGTTGGATGATTGATTAAACTACTAAAAAATTGTTTGTTGTATAAGGATTCTCTCGTAAACTATTACGAGGGATCATCTCCTTGTACATTATGGTTCAACAAACTATTTTCTTCTATATTTAGAAGATTACTAATATACCTTTCGTGTAATATACATAATAAAAAAATGTTACACAAATATTTTTGTTGAGAATCGAAAACCTCAATGAAGTAACTTTCGTTTACAATTACAATTACTACGCTGCATGAAATTTTTATTACTACTAATTTAAAACTCATTATCTACATCTACAAATTTTTATGTAATACACACATATAATAATGTTGAGAATCGAACTCGTGAATTCAAGGTCAATTAAAATGATTATTATTTACATCCATAACCACTACACCACTTGTACTACGTACTTTTTATATTTCTCTAAAAATCATTGTAAACATTCACGAAAAACTCTGTATGTGTATTTTTTTAATATCATTTTAAAATTAGTTCAATCTAGAAAATCAAGCCATCTTGACTCCAGTTCGACTCGATAATATGAGACTCGACTCAGGTGAACTCATTATCAAGTTCGAGTTCAAACACATTTTCAGGCTCAATAAAAAAACTTGGATCGAGCCCCATTTTAAAAAACATATTTATGGGTGTAAAAACAAATTTATAAGAGTCAGAACTCGATTATTTTTGTAAAAACAAAATTTAAAAGCATATTTATGGGTTTTTTAATTCATGTCTCATCTGTAAACTATCTAAAAAAATTATTTTGCAAATTAACTTATCATTATTTTATAATACGTACTTTATTTATTATTATATTTGATAAAAAATTAAAATTAAATTATTTTTAATACGAAAGTATGATATATTCAATTGATATATAGATTTATTTTTTATTATATAATTTAATATATATATTTATTTAGTAGCAATTTTTATTTGCAAAATTCAAAACTGCAGTAGTTAAATGTTTACTCTTTTTTTAATTAAGAAATTTTGAAAAATTGAGAGGAAAATAGAAGTTTTAAAGAAGAAAATATGACATTATTATGAAACCAATATATATATATATATGATATCACAATTACTGTTTTGTATATATATTTATATCGTTTACTGTTTAAATTTATCTTTTGACCAAATCTTAGTCGATACGTTAATTAAGTGAATTTTTGATTTTTGACTTTTACATTCATATACTTTGTACAATTATAAAGTTCAATAATAATAAGGTAACATTGTAATATACGATATTGGTGTTAAATTAAAAATATAATTTTAAACTATTAATATAACAGGATATTTTTTATGAAATTGTTGAAGTTAAAACTCGAAAAATCTATAATAAACTAATAAACTTGAAAACTAAATAATAGCCCGATAATCTTGAAAACTCGTTATAAAATTCGATGAGCTTGAATATCGGTTTAAACACTCGATAAATTTGAAAACTCGGTTAAAACTCGTTCTCGACTGGTATGGTAAACAGGTCGAGTTCAAACACAAATTTTATACTCGATAATTTTTAGGCTCGACTCGAAAAAAAAAAGAATCTTGAACTCGAATTTGGTAAATTGGAACTCGGCTGGACCCGACTCGAATTAAAATGTTCACCTGCTTCTTATAGGTATGAATTTTTATTAATTTTTATATTATTAGTAATGTCCAAACTACCTACTTTGTACATGTCTTTTTATAATATTATGTAAAAAAAATATGTTTTATAACGTGAGATAATAGTTATGCGCGGTAAAACCCTATATAACCCATATTTAATAACCACAGCCCAAAATAACCATCAGCATTTCAAGTGGTCCAAAATAACCGCAAATACACAATTTACACTGGAATATTGTTATTCCTAGAAATCTAACAATGAGATTTACAGAAGGGGGGTTGAATGTAAATCTCAAAACTTTTTCAAGTTTTGAGCAGTTTATAAAGTTGTGTGTTCAAGAAGAACAAGTGTGTGAATTGCTTTAAGCTAATACAGACAGATATATATTCAAGCACAAATGTAAAGAACACAACAGACCTTAAAAACTTTTCTGGTGGATTTGTTGTTCCACCAGAGATGGTATATTAGAAAATCTGTGTTCAACAATGTTGATCACAGCTGCATCCTAGTACAAACTAGACGAATTTTCTCTCAAGATATTTCTTAACAGCTCTGGAAAAAATCTCTCTAATTACTAGCTTCTTCTTGGTTCATATATATTACCAAGTGTACAAGTGAAAAACAATATAAAATTACAATAGTAAAATAAGTTCTTCACTTGCTTCTTTTCCTGTTCACTCAAGTACTTTGTTGACTATTGCAACTTTGTACAAAAGAAGAACGGCTGCTTTTTCTGTTGATCCTGAAATTCGGCTACCACATCTCAGTTTTCTCTGTCAACCCACGTGCCTCTGCTTGTAGGTACAACTACCACTTATCAACGGCTGATTAGCAGAACATCCGTTGAAGCTTTCATCCGTTGATGACTTCATCCGTTGAAGGATGTTATCCGTTGAAGCTTTCATCCGTTGATGCTCTCATCCGTTGAAGGATGTTATCCGTTGAAGCTTTCATCCGTTGATGCTCTCATCCGTTGAAGGATGTTATCCGTTGAAGCTTTAGAGACATCCGTTGAAGCTTAGCTTCTCATCCGTTGAAGGTCTTTTAAGTCATCCGTTGATACCACTTCATTTATACAAAATTACAAGGCATGAAATATTTACAATTGGCCTTCCTATCTGCATATCATCTAGTAGTCAACATGACTCATAGTTTCTCTCAACTTCTAAGAATTACAATTTTAAATACAGAGACTGAAATATGCTACAATACTAGACTTATTTCTAAGTAAAGCTACACCATCAACGGATAGCCAAAGTGGTCTTATCCGTTGAGGCTACAGACACTAAATTTCTACTTAAGTGTTTTGTTAAACATATCATCAAACTAATGCACATATATTCCTAACAATCTCCCCCTATTTATGTCTATAAGAACTGTAGGCATAAATTCAGAGTTAACTTGATGATAACAAAACACTTAACAAATATTTGAATTGAAACTAAGTAGAAATATAAAAAGTGCTGCAAAAGTGTATGTACTAGGAGGTAATTGAAGATTTACAGTATTTCCAAGGGTGCTCCTCTAGCCTGAGCAAAACATCATTTTCTTCTTTGTTCCCTGGTTTTCTTTCCTAGCCCTTTGTCATTTCCCTCAATTTGGAGTTGGAGTTTTCTGAAGAATTCAGCTTCATCTTCATCACTGATATCCAACTTAGATTGCATTTCCTTGAGAGTTTCATTGCTGGCAATCTTGAGTTGGTCTTCAAGTCTGAAAAATCTTCTGACTCCTCTGTCATCTCTAAATTCCATCAACCAATGAGGTGATTTGTGAATTTTAGTTCCCCTTTCTTGTATGAGTAAGGTTCTGGGCAAAGCATTTGGTTCCCTCCAAGTCTTCCTTATGTTGGCAATCTTGTTGAGAATTTCAGTCTTGGCTGTTCTGGTAAAGCCAGAATCCTTTTTGATGGCTGAAAAGACTCTGATCAAGGTAGAGTAGCCTTCATTTAGAATCCTGTGGAGAGGCCATGTTCTTTCCCCAGCTCCTTTATATCTGAACACTAATCTTTCTGGTAACTGTCTGTAGGCAGCTATTCCCCTTACATCCTCCAGCTCATCCAGATAGAGTTCAATGTCTGAAATTTCTTTTATGTCACAGATGTGAACATAATCATCTTTAGAAATGGGTGACTTAGGTTTAGGTTTTTGTTTTTGAGTGAATTTCTTAGAGGTTGTGGGAGGTGTAGATTTTGGTTTTCTTTTCTGTTTCTTTGGTGGTGGAAGAGTGGTTAGAAAGGTAGGCAATGTGATGTTGTCCCAATCAATAGGTTCCTCTTTTGGAATGATTGGTTCACCATGGATATTTATAGAGGGATCAGTAACAAAAGGTTCAGGTATGGAAGGTAGTGGTTTAGATGTAGATTTGGTATCTTCAGGGTTATCTTCACTCCTTCTGTGTGCCTTGGCCTTTCTTCTGTTTCCCTTCTGCCATTCCTCTCTTTCCTCCATATTTTCACCAAATATGCTCCCAAGAACCTCATCTAAGTTAGCAATCTTTTCTTCACCCCTGACTTCAATTCCTTTCATTTCTTCAACTTGGCTTGACTTTAGCTGTTTTTCAAGCTTTGCTTGTGCTCTTTTGTCAGCCTTTAATTGCTTGGCTTCTTCTTTCTTAGCTATTGAGAATTTGGGATGTCCTTGCATCACACATATGCTCTTTCCCTCTCTAATGATAATAGCTCTATTTCTCCTTACAGCCTCATCCATGGACTTTTTGAGATAGGCAATACTCCTGCCTAAGATCTTGTTCTCATCATCTTTTGAAGGAGGAAAGTCCACTTCTTTTAAAGGATTCTTTGTTGAGTCCTTATTGGATCTTTCATTGGGCTTGAGGATTATAGCTTGTAGCTCTTTGGAAGAAGCTTCTCCATCCTTAAGACTCCCTACTGGCATGAGCTCCATGTTGATTGGTTCAATCTTTGTGCTAAATTTCACAGATGTTGATTTGTTTTGTGTAGAACCAAACACCAATTGCAACCTTTCATCAATTCTCCTCCATTGTTCTTTCATTTGTATTTCAGCTGCTGCTAGCTGAATCAAATCAATTCCATCAGATTTTCCCTTGATTTGAATGATTGGAGAGGTAGTGATGGCAGGAACTAGCACTTTAGATATCTGAATCTTTGTAGAGGGCTCTCCTTCCCCTTCCCTGTTATTCTCCCCCTTTTTGTTATCATCAAGGAGAGGGGTCAAGCCTTGTGCTTTTGCCAGCTGCATTAGGAGATTGGTTTGAGATTGTTGGTTGAGAAGAAGGGTGGCCACAGAATCTTCAATTCCTTGAACTCTGTCTTCCAACTTGGCCAGCCTTTGTTCAGTAACTGATTCCTTTTTCAATCTCGAAACCAAGTCCTGCAAAGTACCATAGGGCATGACTGAATCCAATTTTTCTGAAGTGAAGGATTTCAAGTCAGCAATATCTTTCCTGAGATCATTTAGACTCATATCTTGCTTTACTTTCTGCAACTTCATGAGATGCAGTGAGTCCAGGTGAGCTTGGAGGATAGCCTTGATATTTGCATTTGAAGTGTTCTGAATGGCCTGTTGAATAGTGATGATTTGTTTGACCAGGTGGACATTGAATTCACCTGTTCTATGCTCCTTAGTCAGGGCCCATTCAGGTAGATTAGAAATGGAACTAGGGTCTTCATCTCCCCCTATGTTCATGCTTCCATCAGAAGAAATAGAGTCATCATCATCAGAATTTACTCCAAATTCCTCAGATGGCTCACCAGCTGTAGAAGGCATCCTGTTAATAGCAGCTTTATCCCTTTGAAGAGATTCTGTTGAGTGCACTAGATGTAGTGTCCTCTCTGCCTCCTCATTGCCCTGAGCAGCCAACAGTTGATAGGCTGTCACAGGATGAGTAAAAGTGTCAGCATCCAAGGAAATGTTATCAATTACAGCTTTGTAATGTTGCTGAAATTGTCTTTCCTTTTCAGCATCATCCACAATCATTGACTCATGAGCAATGGCTGGTTCCACCCTTGTATCAACTGTACCTGCTTTTCTCTCTTTTTCTCTATGTTCTTGCATCAGGGGCTCCCCCTGGCTCACACATCTCACTCCCTCACCTTCACCTTCTAAGGTGGTACTCCACTCACTGACTTTTGCCATGCTGGAAGAAATAGCATGCATTTTTGTGCTCTCAATCTCTCCTTTTGCCTGGGAGCAACCCAGCCTCTCACTCAAATTTTCACTCCCTGCCCTCAATCCTAAAAGTGATTGCACAGTATTCATGTCTTCTACACTTGGAATCATTTCAGTTGTTTGTGTAGAGACTATCAACGGATGTGGAATATCCGTTGAAGTTGAAACTGTTGTTATCAACGGATAACTGCTGTTAAGCTTATCCGTTGAAGAGCAACCACTTGTCAACGGATGAGTGATATCCATTGAAGAAGGAAAAGAAGATGAAATTGAAAGTGATATAACTGTTGAATCTGTATAGATTGATTTGATATGTGTTGATACAGATCCTTCAATTATATCTGAAAGAATTTGCGGGTGATCCAACAAATCATCTAAAAGATGATGATCACCTGTATTTGAGTGGGGCTCCTCCCTGAGTTGTAAAGAGGGAGAATCAGGAATTGATGGGAATAGCATATCCACATCCAGAGATGGTGAAGAAGCATTTGGTGATTGATGTGTAGTTATTGTGAGAGAATGGGGCTGTGACTCCACATTTATTGGAGTCACATCAAACTGAGTTTGAGAAGGCACAGAGACAGATGGATGTTTCTGTGCAGTGTGTGCACCCTGTGTAGAAGATTGGGTTCTAGCCTTCTTTCTTCTAATAAAGGCTTTTGTAGGTGAGTGTTTGGCTTTAGTGTCCCTCCCTCTTTTGTTCTGTGTTCCTGGATGGGAACTCTTTTCAATAGTAACATCCTTTTGGGAGGATGCTACTAGGGATGTGCTAGAGACCTTTTCAACCACCACAGCTTTTTGAGAAACTGGGGCTTGGCTAGCTTGGGAAGCACTCAACTCTCCTTCCTTATCCTGGGGGTTTCTTTGATGTTCACCCCTCCCCTCACCACTCACACCCTGATCACTTCCCTCAGGGTTAATGGTTGTTGTTACAACTGTTGTCTTTTGAGAAACAACAGAGGTGGTTTTCTTTGTCTTGGATTTTGAAAGTTTGGATTTGGTGACTTTGGTAGAAATCTGTTGGGGCATTGACACAGATTTCATGGCCACACTAGAAGATAAAGAAATAGAGGGGTTGGAAGAAGTAGGAGTTGTAGAAGCAATTACCTCACCTACCTGGGGTGCATTCATGATTGGTAAATATACCAATTGCACACTGCTGTTAAGATCCATTCTCTTCAAGTCTGCAAGAACTCTTTTCTCTTGTGCCCAGCACTTGAGTTTATTATTCTCATTGATTATGACTAAACCTTCAGCAACATGGTTAGCCAATAACATAAAGAATCTAGCATAATAGATGTTATTAGGTCTATTAGCTTTGTTACCTAATCTAGTACCTAATTCTAGCATCACATAGTTGCTAAAGTTAAAGTACCTATCAGAAACAAGCATATAGAACATGTTAACAAGAGATGAAGTTATGGCATCAAAATTACTAATTTTCCCAGAGAAAACCTTTATGAAGGCATCCCCAAGAAAACTCCATTCTTTCCTAAGGCCTTTTCGTCTAATACCCCCTAAATTAGCAGAGTTAAGAGAGTAACCTATGGAATCTAACATGCTGGATACATCACTATCAGTGTGTGGTGTCATGGCATTGTTCTCAGGTAATTTAAAACATGCTTGTAAGTCATCACAGTTTATACAGTGATTTTTACCTTTGAGAGTGAAGGAGATAGTCATATCCATGGAGTTGAACTCAGCAGTTGTCCAAATCTCCTCAACTACTTCACAGAAAATCGTTGGGGCTTCCAGCATTGCATAGCTAAGTTTACAGTTTTTGATGAAGTCCATCATTTTGTGATAATCTGAGTGGGCTTCATTCTTCTCTACCAGAGCTATGAAATTATTCTTCTCGTAGATGAACCCAGATTGAGACATAATCTTCACGACTGGTGCCATTGTTGTGAGTAGAAATTGCAGAGAATAACTTGAGGGTTTTGCAGAGAGAAAATGGTAAATGCTTGAAATTCTAAGAAAGCGTAAAGTAATAATGAACAATCAGAAGGGCTTATATGCTTTCAAAAAAAAAAAAAAAATAAATAAAGGATTAATCAATAAATAGGTGTTAGTGAATTTCAGCCGTTTAAGAATAAACTGTAAGTATTCTAATAACTACCTTTAAAACCAATACATACAGATGTATGTATGGTATCAACGGTTAAGAAAATAGAATCAACGGCTGTGAAACACCTCAAACGTCTGATGTGACATTTCAACGGATAATGTAAATTGTCATCCGTTGAAAGGTACTTCAGCTTTATCCGTTGACGGATAAAAGTTCCAGAGATATACTTGTCTTTCAACGGATAATGAATATCCGTTGATAGAGCAATTTTGACTTTCAACGGATAGGGAACATCCGTTGATGGAATAAACTTTGTTAAAAGTCAAATTTGTTCTAGCAACTAATATATTTCAGGCTCCACATCAAATTGCAAAGAAGACATGAATTTTAAGAGTAATTAAGCATACCTAGCTCACTTACCAATCTTGTGAATGTTGATTCATCAAGTGGCTTGGTAAATATGTCAGCAATTTGTTGTTCACTTGGAACAAAATGTAGTTCTACTGTACCATTCATGACATGCTCCCTGATGAAGTGGTACTTAATATCAATGTGCTTGGTCCTTGAGTGCTGCACAGGATTCTCTGTTATGGCTATGGCACTTGTGTTGTCACAAAAGATAGGTACTCTATCAACATGAAGTCCATAATCAAGGAGTTGATTCCTCATCCATAACATTTGAGAACAGCAACTTCCAGCAGCAATGTATTCAGCCTCAGCTGTAGAAGTAGAGACTGAATTTTGCTTTTTGCTAAACCATGATACAAGCTTGTTTCCCAGGAATTGACAGGAGCCTGTTGTACTTTTCCTGTCTATTTTGCAACCTGCATAGTCTGCATCTGAATAACCAATTAGATTAAAGCCAGATTCTCTAGGATACCAAATTCCTAAATTTGGTGTACCCTTGAGATATCTGAAAATTCTCTTGATAGCAATTAAGTGAGACTCCCTAGGATCAGCTTGAAATCTCGCACACAGACATGTAGCAAACATTATATCTGGTCTGCTAGCAGTTAAATATAAAAGTGAACCAACCATGCCTCTATAACTTGTAATGTCCACAGACCTTTCAGTCTTATTTAATTCAAGTTTGGTGGCAGTGGCCATGGGAGTTTTTGCAGATGAACATTCCATTAAGTCAAACTTCTTTAAAAGATCATGAATATATTTAGTTTGACTAATGAAAATTCCATTACTAACTTGTTTAATTTGTAAACCAAGAAAATAGGTTAGTTCTCCCATTAGGCTCATTTCATAATTGCTTTGCATTAGCTTAGCAAACTTCTTACAAAGATTATTATCTTTAGAACCAAATATTATGTCATCTACATAAATTTGAACAAGTATACTAGAGCCATTAACATTTCTAAAGAAGAGAGTTTTATCAACAGTACCTCTAGTGAAGTGATTCTCCAAAAGAAATTTTGATAATGTTTCATACCAGGCTCTAGGTGCTTGCTTCAGTCCATAGAGTGCTTTCAACAGATAATACACATAGTCTGGAAAATTTGGATCTTCAAATCCTGGAGGTTGACTTACATAGACTTCTTCCTCTAATTTCCCATTTAGAAATGCACTCTTGACATCCATTTGATAGACTTTGAAATTGGCATGGGCTGCATAGGCTAGAAAGATTCTGATAGCTTCAAGTCTTGCAACAGGAGCATATGTCTCATCAAAATCTATTCCCTCTTGCTGAGAATAGCCTTTAGCAACCAATCTGGCTTTATTCCTTATGATAATGCCATTTTCATCCATCTTATTTCTGAATACCCATTTTGTATCAATAGGACTCTTGTTCTTTGGTTTGGGTACCAGCTTCCAAACTTGGTTTCTCTCAAATTGGTTTAGCTCTTCCTGCATAGCTAATATCCAATCTGGATCCAATAAGGCTTCTTCCACTTTCTTAGGTTCCTCCTGAGATAGAAAACTACTATACAGACATTCATCTTGAGTAGCTCTTCTTGTTTGCACTTTAGATGATGCATCACCAATGATCAGTTCAAAGGGATGATTCTTGGTCCATTTCCTTTGAGGTGGAAGATGAGCTCTAGATGAGGTGATCTCAGTATTGTCATGATGTGAGATAGAGTTTTGATTAGTTGAAACTCCCCCTGAGTTGTTGGTCCTTTGCAGGGAACTTGGAGTTCCATCAATTAATGATGTAAATTGATTATCAGTTGATGAGCTATGATCAACGGATGTTTCATTAAGTACTTCAACGGATGATGCACAATGTCTTTCAACGGATGCTGAATTTTGTGCATTATCCAGGAGCAAATTTTGTATTCCTTTTGAAGTGTCGTCTCCATCAATCTCTTCTTCACTATCATCACAATATATTTCAATATTGTCAAATTTGAGTCTCTCATAATGTTCCTCATCTGTTAGTCCATCAATCTTTTTATCATCAAACACAACATGCACAGATTCCATAACAATGTTGGTTCTTAGATTGTAGACCCTATAAGATTTTCCAGCTGAATAACCAACAAATATTCCTTCATCAGCCTTTGCATCAAACTTCCCTTTATGGTCAGATTGATTCCTTAGTATAAAACATTTACATCCAAAGACATGAAGAAAGTTTAGAGTTGGTTTTCTTTTCTTGAACAACTGATAAGGAGTCATGCCTTTAGCTTGATTGATCAGAGAAATATTTTGAGTGAAACAGGCACAATTAACAGCTTCAGCCCAAAAATATGTTGGTAACTTTGATTCTTCAAGCATTGTTCTGGCAGCCTCAATTAAAGATCTGTTCTTTCTTTCAACTACCCCATTTTGCTGAGGTGTTCTTGGAGCTGAGAACTCATGCATGATTCCATTTTCTTCACAGAACAGCCTTAATGTCAAATTCTTGAATTCAGTTCCATTGTCACTCCTGATGTTTCTTACTTTTAAGTCAGGATGATTATTGACTTGCCTGATGTGATTGATAATGATTTCACTTGCTTCATCCTTTGATCCAAGAAAATAGACCCATGTGAACTTTGAGAAATCATCTACAATCACTAAACAATATCTTTTTCTTGCTATTGACAATACATTGACTGGTCCAAACAAATCCATATGTAACAGCTGTAATGGTTCATCAATTGTTGTTTCAAGCTTCTTCTGAAATGATGCTTTCCTTTGTTTGCCTTTCTGACAAGCATCACACAGACCATCCCTTGAGAATTCAACAAGAGGAATTCCTCTTACTAAGTCCTTTTTGACTAGATCATTCATTGTCTTGAAATTCAAATGGGATAGCTTCTTGTGCCATAGCCAACTCTCAACTGAACTTGCTTTGCTGAAAAGACAAGTAATAGATTCTGCATCTGTAGAGTTGAAGTCAGCTAAGTACACATTTCCTTTTCTAACTCCAGTTAGAACCACTTTGTTGTCTTTCTTACTAGTGACAACACAGGCTTCAGAATTGAAGGAAACTGTATTCCCTCTATCACATAGTTGACTGATACTCAGTAAGTTGTGCTTGAGACCATCAACTAATGCAACTTCTTCAATGATGACATTCCTTGTTGAAATCAAGCCATATCCCATAGTAAACCCTTTGCTGTCATCTCCAAAGGTTATGCTGGGGCCAGCTCTCTCTTTAAACTCTGTGAGCAGGGAGAAATCTCCAGTCATGTGTCTTGAACAGCCACTGTCCAAGTACCATAGATTTCTTCTATTTTCCTGCACACCACAAAATCAATCAATTTGATTTTGGTACCCAAGTTTCCTTGGGTCCATTCTTGTTAGCCTTTCTCCTAGACTTCATTCCTCCTGCATCTTTAGACTTAGGTGAGTTTGAGTCAACCTTGGTCTTAGATGTGGTTGGTTGAGGTGTAGGGTTAGTCACAACATTATCCAGCACATTTATAGTATTATTAGGCATGGATTGTGCATACATGTTATTCCACATTGGCATATTGTATGGAAATTGAGGCATACTGAATGCAGCAAGATAAGAATTGTTAAAATATGGCATGTTTGCAAAATGTGCATAAGGATTTTGTTGAGACATAACAGGCAGAGCATGTAGAGGTGATACAGACATGTTAGGCATGGAAGAGGGTACAGTTATGGGAGATTTCTTAATAGATTTACAGTTAGCAGATAGATGATTAACACTACTACAATGCACACAGCTTTTTCTAGGAGCATACTTGTCAGGTGTGTAATTGTTATGTTTGTTAACTCCTACCTTCCCATTTCTGTTGGATTTCCTTTTGGATTCCTTTTTATCCTCAACCATCTTGAGCCTATTGTTTAACTGTTCTAAGGTCATGTGCCCTACATTCACCTTTCTGACATCTTTGGATGTGCTTGCTCCTTCTTTGACAAAGTTCTTTGAAGTTGAACCAAACTTTTTGTTGAGTTTCTTTAGATTTTCTCTTTTAGAAACATCTGCCTGTTTTAATTGAGGAACCTTCAACGGATGTTCCTTTTCTTCCTTCAACGGATAACTTTCATCATCAGTTGATTCCACATCCGTTGACAGTCCATCAATTAATTCCAGTTTCTTTTTATTTTTATCCCAGGCAGTTTCACAGAATGATTCAATTCCTTGGACTTTGGCAATTTGAGCACTTACATCCCTAGATGTTTTCCAGGCTTTAATCACCTCTTGCTCTTTCTCTAATTGATTGGAAAGTATTTCTACTTTCTTAATAGATTCAGCTAGTTCATTTTCAACAGATACACAATGCAGCTTAGTCTTTTCTAGGTCAATTAACTTATCTTCTAACACAGCATTTCTATTACTTAAAAACAGATTGTTCTCTTTAATCCTACTATTTTCTTTAGCAAGAGATTTAAGAGATACACGCAAATGATACAGTTCAGTAGACATGTCATTAAAAGCATCATTGCACTCTTCTTTAGTAAGCTGTGTTATATCAGTAGTAATTACCTGGTTGCTTGATGAACTAACTTCATTCTCCTCAGAATCAGCCATGAGAGCCAAGTTAACATATTCCATGTCTTCATCCTCTTCTTCTCCATCAGCTGCCCAGTCTCTTTCTTGAGTAATGAAAGCCCTTTCCTTCTGTTTGAGCAGATCAAAATATTTCTTTTTGTAATCTACTTGTTCAAATTTCTTCTTTTCAGAGGTTGGCTTTCTGCACTCACTTGCAAAGTGTCCACTCATACCACAATTAAAACACTTGAACTTGGATTTGTCCACCATGTTCTTATGGGGTTTAGTGGCTCTAGTGTTTTTCCTGAACTTCATCTTTGCAAATCTCCTGGACAGAAATGCAAGATGCTCATCAATACCATCAGAGTCATCTTGACTGGAGTTGTCTTCATTTTCAGCAACTTGCCCTTTACCCTTGTCTGATTCTGGATTTCTTACACCATCTTTGGAGCTTGATGTAGATCTCACAGTTTCTTTTCTGCATTCTTTCTCATTTTCAGCTACCAATGCAACTGAACCTCCTTTCTTTCTCCCCCTCTCCAATACCTCATCCTGTTCCAACTCTAGTTCATAAGTCTTCAAGATTCCATATAATCTTTCAAGAGTAAAGTCCTTATAATCTTGAGAGTTTCTTAAGGAAACAGTCATGGGTTTCCATTCCTTTGGTAAGGATCTCAAAAATTTAAGATTTGAATCCTTCACCTGGTACACTCTACCATACAGCTTCAGTCCATTCAACAGTTTTTGGAATCTATTGAATGTGTCATTTAAAGATTCATTTTCTTCAAAATGAAAGTGCTCATACTGTTGAATGAGAAGCTGCATTTTGTTCTCTCTTACTTGTTCTGTACCTTCACACAGCAGCTGAACTGTGTCCCAAACCTCTTTGGCAGTTGAACAATTTATCACATTATCAAACATATCCTTGTCAAGACCATTAAACAAAATGTTCATAGCCTTCTTATCCTTGTGGACTTCTTCTGTGTCTTCCATTGTCCATTCTGCTCTGGGTTTTGGAATGGATTGACCAACAGCAATTGTGGCCGTAGCAACTGTGGCTACTTTGTGGGGAATGTGAGGACCATTCTCAATGCAGTTTACATAACCTTCATCTTGGGAGAGTAGATGAAGGTGCATTTTCACCTTCCAGTGGTGATAACTGTCTTTGTCAAGAACTGGGATCTTTACTCCAATATCCTTCTTACTCATCTTTGTTAGATTCCAAGATCTTTAAACTCTTTGTGTGTCAAGAGCCTGCTCTGATACCAATTGTTATTCCTAGAAATCTAACAATGAGATTTACAGAAGGGGGGTTGAATGTAAATCTCAAAACTTTTTCAAGTTTTGAGCAGTTTATAAAGTTGTGTGTTCAAGAAGAACAAGTGTGTGAATTGCTTTAAGCTAATACAGACAGATATATATTCAAGCACAAATGTAAAGAACACAACAGACCTTAAAAACTTTTCTGGTGGATTTGTTGTTCCACCAGAGATGGTATATTAGAAAATCTGTGTTCAACAATGTTGATCACAGCTGCATCCTAGTACAAACTAGACGAATTTTCTCTCAAGATATTTCTTAACAGCTCTGGAAAAAATCTCTCTAATTACTAGCTTCTTCTTGGTTCATATATATTACCAAGTGTACAAGTGAAAAACAATATAAAATTACAATAGTAAAATAAGTTCTTCACTTGCTTCTTTTCCTGTTCACTCAAGTACTTTGTTGACTATTGCAACTTTGTACAAAAGAAGAACGGCTGCTTTTTCTGTTGATCCTGAAATTCGGCTACCACATCTCAGTTTTCTCTGTCAACCCACGTGCCTCTGCTTGTAGGTACAACTACCACTTATCAACGGCTGATTAGCAGAACATCCGTTGAAGCTTTCATCCGTTGATGACTTCATCCGTTGAAGGATGTTATCCGTTGAAGCTTTCATCCGTTGATGCTCTCATCCGTTGAAGGATGTTATCCGTTGAAGCTTTCATCCGTTGATGCTCTCATCCGTTGAAGGATGTTATCCGTTGAAGCTTTAGAGACATCCGTTGAAGCTTAGCTTCTCATCCGTTGAAGGTCTTTTAAGTCATCCGTTGATACCACTTCATTTATACAAAATTACAAGGCATGAAATATTTACAATTGGCCTTCCTATCTGCATATCATCTAGTAGTCAACATGACTCATAGTTTCTCTCAACTTCTAAGAATTACAATTTTAAATACAGAGACTGAAATATGCTACAATACTAGACTTATTTCTAAGTAAAGCTACACCATCAACGGATAGCCAAAGTGGTCTTATCCGTTGAGGCTACAGACACTAAATTTCTACTTAAGTGTTTTGTTAAACATATCATCAAACTAATGCACATATATTCCTAACAAATATCAACTTGATATTTCAGTGGCAGAGGAGTATCCCACAAGACACTTCATTTTCAGTGGAATCTCGGGATGATACTCCTTTGTAAATGGAGTATCATGTCTGATACTCTTTTGTCAGTGGAGTATCAAACTTGATACTTCTTTTTCGGTGAATTAACATGTGACATACTCTTTTATTAGTAGAGTAACATCTAAAATTTTAAAATTATCAAACTAATGTCCACATGCTAGATATTGAGTACAGTGAAATATAACACAGAGGGGGTAAATGTGATTTTTTGGATTTTACTTAACTCTGAAAGTGTTTGGCTTAAGTTGAAAAAAGAAAATATGAATTTGTAGAGATAAATTATTAAACAGTCAGCACACAAATAAGATATCAAAAACTCACTTGATTGAGTTAATCAAATTTGTTTGCTAAAAATATGTGTTCTTGAAATTAAGAACTCAGCTACAAATTTTGAGAGAGAATACAAGATATTTTTCTTGATCTGATTTCTTACCTCTAAACTAAGGACTTGTGCATGTTTTAAAAACCAACAACACGGGTTTACAAAACTTGCACTAAAATGTACTCACACATTTTCTAAAACTATCTTGTATATTTTCATTTCAGGTGTTAGCAAATATGTGTAGAATCTTGTAGGTCTGTGAGTATCATTTGTCTAGTGAATCTTGACCCTTCATATTGTATTCTTCAAGCTGTTTTTGTAATCTTTCCAATTCAGTGAATGAATTGTTTGTTGACTGATAATCTTGGATTTTGAACTTGTCCGTATTCTGAATTTTGAGATAGTTTGTCGAGATCTATTTTATTTTGTAGAGATGTCACATATCGATAAGTATAGTGACTTATCGATATCTTGAGTTATCTACATGTGTTTTTGACTTGTCGAGGTCTTCAGTTCTCTACATGCAGAATTCACTTGTCGATATCTCTAGATCTCTACATGAATTAATAACTTGTCGACATCTCCAGTTCTCTGTATAAACTTTTTGACTTATCGATATCTGAGATCCCTACATGCATGTTGATTTGTCGATATCTTTTGGGACTTCTCTAGAAGTCATTCGGGACTTCTCGACAAACTTCTCGATAACCCTTGATCTGTGATTTGTCGATATTTGACTTAAAACATTTTTCCTAGAACGGTATTATTCAAATCCAAGTTGTTACAATTTTCTCTGGGGCATTATTAGGATTTGATATTCTCTTCAAAATTTATTCCTTAACTTGAAGGTTGTTCACAGAAAAATCATCCAGACTAATCTACTTAATATTTTTGCACACTCAAGAAATAAAATTACAAAATAAAATATAGATTATCATACAACTTAATATTAGGACTATCAGTATGACTTGATATTGTTATGTACATGCATGTCTTGCACAATACCATACTTTAATAGGGTTTAGACTTTAGGATACCAACATCCTAAACCATAAATTAATATTCATTTTATTCATTTTTAAAAATATTTTTAAAACCTATATGAGAAATTGTTAAATCCTTAAACATTAAAAATTTTAAAATATGGTACATGTTTAAATATTAAAATTATAAAATAAAATATTTAAAATTTTTATGAAGAAAAAAAATACATGATATTTCACTGACAGTATTATCATGTCTGCTAATTCACTGATAAAGGTGTATCACTTTTGATACTTCACTGAAAGTATTGTATTATCCTGAGTACCTTGTGGGTATTTAGGAGCTTATTTAAGAATGAGTATCTTGACGGGACCTTCAAAAAGGGTATTTAGTCATTCTTTTTTGCGCTCTATGTATGATTAATATCAAAAAGTATTATTGACGTATCTAAAATTAAAATATTTAATGCATGAAACTGAATTTACACTTTATATATTTAAAATACATAAGCACGTAAGTTTTAGTCATAAACACTACTTAACCTGCAAATTTTATGATAAACACTATACTTAAGTAAAAATCAAATTAAAACTGCAATTCAAATGAAACAGACAAAAACCAATTTGAATTGCACCATATGAAATTGATTTAAAACCATAAAATCAAAACCAGATATACAAAGATTTAACATAGTAAATGGTTCAATTTTGATTTTAGGTTCAAACGGATAAAACCGAGTTGAATTGATTATTAATATACTTTCAATTTTTATAATATATATATATATATACATAAAAATAAATTATCGACTATAAATATAATTTAGGCATCGTCCTGTATTCTTAGTATATTCTACAATACATAACATCTACGATTGTTAATATTTTATAAGTTTGTTCTATATTATGTTTATAATTAGTATCTACAATAAATAACAACATCAATGAAGGTTTCCCCGAAAGAAAATAGATAACAAAATTTTTGTTTTAATATTTTAAAATTGTTGTTGAAAATTAATTTAAGGACGCAATATTATTGTGATATTATTAATCCAACATTTGACTTTTTCATATCATTTTTATCACTATTTTTTTACATTAAACAAGTATGATATTAAAGATTTATAATTGACTAATATTTTTAATTAGCACGACTATCAATTGCTAATGTTTAGATAAATTGGGATATATTGAAAAAATTGTCAAGAATATATAATCGATGTTATCACAATTGTGAATATGATCTAATTAACATGTTCAACTTATAAAAATATCAAAAAATTCGAGAATCCCCTGAAGAAATATATGATGTAATGTTTGATGTGAATGTGCAGATTATATTGCACATAAACAATATTTTTAAGTTGAATGAGAGAGAAACGTGATTGATTATTGCAGCAAAATCAAGTGTTGGCCAAAAAATTAACGGTGATTAAAAATAAGCTTTTGAATATATGAAATTTGTGGGAATATTGAAAGACATACCAATTTCATTTAACATGAATAAAATTTTAAGGTTAAATATCACAACCAAAATTTCACATCATCTTTTTGCACGTGATTTTGAGTGAAACATGATTGATCATTACAATAAAGTATTAGTATTGACTTGACTGTGGGTAAAAATTAGATTTTGTATATATGGAACTTGTGCGGATTTTGAACAACATAACCCAACTCTAATAACATCGGTACAATAACTTTCAAGGTTGAATAACACAATTAAAATTAAAATATGTATTAGCTTTCTGCAACTTTGAATATGGAGCATTATTTGATGAATAATAAAAAATAATTAAAATTATGCTTAAATTAGTTCAAGAAAAATATAAATCGGCCAAAAATATATAAATTAAGTTATCAAAACAAGTGAAAAGGAAGAGGAACGCCTTTAAAAAAATTTAATTCATATCAACAAACTTTTTTTGAAAGTTGTTACAAATGTTAAAATAATGAATAGCGGAAACAAGGAATTTTGAAAGCTGCATATATAATTAAGATCTGAGTATTTTGTGTAATTATAGACTTTCGTATAATGATATTAAAAATATTATGTTGACTCATAATTGTACCAGCGATCAACTTTTAACAATACATAAATAAATATTATATAAATAATAACGTGACTCGTAAGCACGGACATTCATGCTAGTCCCCTGTAATCCAGAAGATATAGATAAATCGGCGGCAAGGGTACTAACAACATACTTATAAAGGATCTTAAAATTGCAAGGATTTAATCAAAATTGGAACTCCAAGTAGTTTTCTAAGAGCAACTCCAACGGCTTTCTTAAACAATCTCTTAACTCCAAATATAAGAAATATGATAAAAAAAAATTGCACTCCAACAGTGTCTTTTTATAGCATCTCCAACAATTTTTTAGTTCATTTCTTAAATTTAACATAAAATATTGGATACACTAGTAATTTAAGAAATCAATATCTGCTCTCATCTTCAAAAACATTCCCTGTATATATTCCTTATATAATATTTTATTATTAAAAAGTATCATTATTACAAAAAGTGAAAAAAGAGAAAGTACTTCATTCAAATATATACTATAAAATAAAAGTTAGAAGATAAGAGAGGTTAGCTAAAAATAATGATTTGGAACAAGGTCTTAATGGATCTTAGTAATTTAAAGAATCAATAGGATACTGTTGAACTAGTTTTTTTTCCTGTTATTCCTTATATTATACTTTAAGACTCAAAATAACTAAGCTCTTGGAGTTGCTCTTAGTGGTCACTTATATCACTAATACACCTCTCTCATACCTTATCTTTAAAAAACCACAAGTCATCCCTTATTTCATTTTTATTAATAAAAAATTAATTTTTTTCTCTTCTTTTTAATTCTTTTCTCTCTCTTCCTTTCATATCTCATTCAAATTTAATATTATCATAATATTGGAAGTAAGATAATGATCGTTGTTGGAGTTCAAATTCAAAATCATGTCTTAAATCACTAAAAGTGAGATTGTTGAATTTGTTCTAAAAAGTTAAAATTCTACTTTGCTTCCTCAAAGATAAAGAATGCTTCGCCATTCCTTAATTTACTTTTACTAGCATAAATCTCGTGCGATGCACGAGTTTTCATTAATATTTTAAATTTTTATTTATCGAGTTATATTATATTTTTAAAATATTTATATAAATATATAGTGATTATAAATTTATAATAAAAATAATATAATAACATATGGTCGTAATTTAGTAGTTTAACAGATATGTAACACTATTATTTATATCTTTTAATAATATGATAAGTTGTATACTATATTTATATCTTTTAATAATAGTAGTTTAGTAGGATAAATATACTATATTTAGTAGTAGTTTAATAATTTAGTAGTTTATTAGATATATAACACTATTTATCTATTTTTGTAATAATCAAAATTAGGGAATTATCGTTTAACCAAACCGTTGAACCAAATTATCTCTATTCCGGCTATTATAATATAGTATAGATTAGTTAAATATTTATTTCACTCATTTTTTACACTACTTTTCTCATTCCTTTTCTCTCTATCTTTCTAAAAAAATATGAATAGGATTTAAATTTGATATCATAATAATAGTAAAAAACAAAAATAAGGATCGTTGTTGGAGCTGTGCTATCTTTATTTAAGGAACACACAATAATGTTACCATTTGTCAATTAAGTTATTTAAAACACCATTCGGCTGTAAGCTATACTGATATACAGGCTGCCATTAAAAATCTTTCAGAACCAGATTAAAAATATGAGCAAGACGGGCAAAAACAAAAATACAAAGAAAAGTACACACTGGCGCAGCCAATGAGGATAATATTCGGTTTAACAATGAAACCATTTAGCAAAACAAAAACAATAAGCCTTTCTCTTTGGGAAGATAATATCCATAGTTCTAAATGAACAATTTTGGACAGTTTGCAACATGAAAACTGCAATCACAACAAAATTTGCAGAACCGGTTCGCAAAAAAAGGGCAGAACTTGGTTTTCTAGTTCTCACCTGAATGTGGTGGAAACAACTTGGACAATTGTAATACTTCTAATCCAACAAACAGAGTTCACTCACATATTTGACCTTCAAACACTCTGTAAACACAAAGAAATACATGGCCTCCAACACTCGTCTCACGAAGCATCAGATTTATAGGCCGAAGATCCTTTCAATTGCAAAAAAAAAAAAGGAAAGTAGTAACAACCAAATCCAAATGAGTGTGCATCACCCCCATCAAATTATAAATCATCTTAACTCTAAACAGAAACAAACTGAAACAAAGTCGAGAGAGAAAGTAGAGCTTATGTTTAGGAAGAGCTTATTTACAGTAGAACATCTTTCCGTACCCAAGCCTACACCATATTTAATCCCCACTAGTGATCATCAAACCAAAATTCAATACCCTATAAAATTGAATCCCAAAAATGCTAAACTTCTGGTCAAAACATAAACAGGTATCACCAATGCACTAGTCATCACCCCATAACAAGTCGGAACCTCGCTCTATAACCATCAACTCTTTGCTCGTGATTAACTCCACAACCTCATCCATCAGATATCCCATTTAAGACATAATTTAAACTACAAACGAAATCAAATGACTCGAAGCTTAACAGATGAAACTTCATTATTAGTTTCACCACGGTACAAAAAGCCATTCTCAGTTCTTCACAGTTACAGGAAAATATGACTTGGATTAAGCAGGTCATAAGAACTCAAAGAAGTATCCCTCTGAAAACAAATTGAATATAAACGGTGGAGAGGAATTTATGTGCCCTTCCCATAGCTGCACAACCTTGTTATATGTATAACTCGGTAGACACTGAGAAACAGTCTGCTAGCAAAAATATAACTAAAAAATGACAACAATGTCTCCATGCAGCACTTCAGATTTTTACACATCATTTCAACATAGAAGAAGCTGGTAGTATTCAGCATGAACCCTACAAGTACACCCTATAAGTCCCCAAAGGGACTATTACGAATAAACAAAAACAAATAAATGGACCTCACCCAAACAATGTGAAAAACAAACAATCACTTCCACAAAGAAAAATAATAATATGTAACCGTAAAAGACTAGAAACCAAATGAAGTGTCCTCATACTAAGAAACTCGTATCAGAGAAAAAACAATAATATGTTACCGTAAAAGACTAGAAACAAAATGAAGTGTCCTCATACTAAGAAACTCTTATAAAAGTAACACGTTAAAATAAATGGCCATTTGGGCCCTCTGTTTAGATATAAATAATAATACACAAACAACAAAACCAAAATACCTTATGCTCTTTTGAAGCCCAAATCACTACCTAAAAGTACCAAACTTTGGATGAGGGTCAAATGCTAACACCGCAATACTATTGCCAACAACAAACAAAACAAAGCCAGCAATATAGAGCGAACACCTAAGATCCATAGGTGCGAGATACTTTTGTTCCCTATACGACAATAACACCAATTCAAGGTACACATTAGTGAACATGGGAGAGAAGAGGACCTATAGACCAAAAACATACTCTCCAATATCTCAGCCAAAAGGAAGGCAATCCAAATCATCCTTCATGCCCCCCCACCCCTAACATGTACCAGAAGCAACTGAGGATAATAATTAGTCCTGGAGCCAAGTCTAATAACCGGTGATGTGTCAAGACAAAATCAATCATATCAAGGCTTACAGCTAGATCAAATACACATAACTTCATCGACCAATAACATCAGGTTCTATCAAGTACAATAGTGATTAGTGAGTCAAGAATATCCTGAAATCAAGACATAAATTAAACATTACATACCAAACTGTGTTGATTTATGAACAAAAGTTATCCTACACATTCTTTTTGGAAAGAGAGTTAGAAAGAATTGATAACTGCCAATGCATGCTGGATAAACGGCACTAATTAGAAACCGATTCTTCCACAGTATTATGATCCAAATTTTCCAAGAACCTTGAGCAAGCAACATTGATAGGCAACTCAAGAAACTAGAACAGAAGTCCAAACATAACTTGTCATTGACAAAAACAGCGAAAACACATTATCCAAAATGAAAAACAGATAAAACATGTAAAAGAACAAGAGTATTACATTGCAACTCTTGTTTATCACTCACGGACTACCATTGTTGGAGCTACTATTACGATTAGACCACCTCCTTAAAGCGCAAGCCACAAAACTCCTACCTCCAAAAAGACCAAATCTCGACTTGGATGAGGATGTCCTTGTGGTGCTACTTGATGGAGCATTAACATCAACACCAGCAATAATTTCTTCACTGAGCATTGGTTGAAAATCCAACACCTCCTCTTGTACCCCACTATCACTTGCACTTGCATCAACCGCTTCAACTTCAACCTCACACACGTCCAAATTAACCATCAAAGATCCCCTCCTCGCCCTTAGCCAATCAGCAACCTCACTAGTCACATCTCTACACTTCTTGACCTTAATTTTCACTAAATTGGGGCAGCCCCAAGCAAAAGCCTCAATCCCCGTATCCGACACAGGACACCCCTTAATACACAGCTTCTTCAAGGCAGCACATTTTGCAGCAATACATGCAATTTCAGCATCAGCAATAGTCTCACTACCGCAAAGTGCCAACCTCTCCAATTTCTGACAATTCGAAGCAATCGCCTCCAAACTAGCAGTACTAGGATTAACACCAATCAGAACCAACTCCTGAAGCCTAGCACTATGCTTAGCAATAGCAAGCAACCCTTCATCACCAATCCTATTAGTCCTCCACCCGTCAATATGAAGCTTCCTCATCAACTTACAATTCTCCGCCACAGAAACAACCCCAACATTCGTACAATCCGGCGTCTTAACAATATGCAAAATCTCCAACTCCGGACAATTCGACAACGCAGAAAGCCCAATATCACTCACTTGCAACCTCTCCAAATGAACCTCAACCAAGCTATTCTTCTTATTAGCAACCATTTCCAACAAACTATCCCAATCCCCTAAACACCTCAACAACTTCAACGACCTCAAATTCTTCGATCCAACAATAAGCGGACCAAAATACTGTCCATTATAAAGCTCCTTCAAGCAAATCGTTTTCAACGAACCTCCCGCCACACCAGGCCCAATCGGCTCCGCACCTCCACCATCATTAATCCCTCTCAGCCTCTTAACCGACAATTCTTCGAGAAACGCGCAATGATTAAGCACCGCATTCATCCCTTTCGCTCCAAACATACACGATCCACACGAGAATTTCTTCAAACACTTGGTGTGCATAGCGAAATTAGTCATTCCAACATCGGTCAACTCTCGACACCCTCTCAACTTCAATCTAGTCAAATTAGGACACCTCACCGATATCAAAGTCAACGTTTCATCGTTCACACTCTTAGATCTCCGATCACACCGCAACGCGAGCTTCGTAACGGAATCGAACCGCGAAAACAACGCCGGCACAACAGAAATCAAATCGGCCTGAGCGTTCAACGATAACCGATGACGGCTTTGACCTTCGACGATTAGCCACCGGCGACAAACGAGCGAGCATCTTTTCCGGTCGCCGGAACTTAGAGATTGAAAAATTAGGGCAATACACTCGTCGGGAAGCTCGGAGATGAGGTCAGAATCGGAATTATTGAGATTCATAGGGGTAGAAATGGAAATAGAGCGGTGAAAAAGAGGAGGGGAGGAGATAGAAGAAGAGGATTGAGTTGAAGATGACTGCCCCATACACTTGGTAGGGGGTGTTTATGATTTTAATATATAAATAAAAATAAAAAGATAGGGAGAGAAATGAAAAAATGAGAGAGAGAGAGAGAGAGAGAGAGAGACTTATAAGGAAAGACCCGGCATAATGGATCTGAGTGTTTAGTGTTAACGGACGGCTGTTGTTTATAGGAGAGGTTGGATATATCGATGAGAGCTGGGCAGACGGGAGTGTGTTAGTTGGGTGATGGTTAAAAATATCGGAAATTATTTAATATATTTATTTTTAAAATATAAGTAAAAAATATTATTTTGGTTACGTAATTTTTAATGGGGTAATTGTAATACATATTTTAGAATTTAGATATGTAAAAAAAGTATTAAATATACGTATTTATAGTTTGAGTATTACCATTGTCATACGTATTTGTCAAATGTGTATAAAAAAAAACTAGATACCCATTTGTCAAGATAACCTAATGGTAAATGCGTATCCAAACGGGTATTTTCAGCAATACAATATCAAAATGGGTATTTTCAGCATTTTGCGCCAAAAAATTGTTACTTTTAACATTTTTTCGTTTTACTTTTCAGGCGTGATCCACCGCAATCGATTGTTTTTAAATTATTTGTTTTCGGAAAATTTTGTTTTTATACACGTGTTTTTTTTAATTTTTATTTTTTTTGTTCTAGTTTGTATATATATTAAGAAATTATAATTTTAAAATTTATATTTGATTTATTCGCGTAGGGGATCAGGACTAGGATTCTCGTTATTTTTTCTTTAATGAAGTAGGAATAATAATGTTATAAAAGGGGTTTGAAATGTAGCGAGGAGGATGTGGTATTATATTGGACACTAGTTGGGGGGAGAAAGACTCGTTCTTTTGGTATTTTTTTCTTCCACTGCCGAGTTAGATACGAGTGCTACAACACAAATTTGGAAAGGTGAGTCACCGAGAGAGAGTCTTTGACGTAAAATCATGGAATGGGCTAAGAAGAAAAAGTTGGTTAGTTCGTCGTTTGCGGCTGGGATAGGATCTCATACCAGGGGGGTCACTTGTAACGCGTTCGAGTGTCACGCTCAAGACTTGTTTGCATGGGTTTGAGGCTCGTTGCTTTTTTGACATATTTGAATGAAAAAATCATTTTTGTGGGATAATTGTTCAGAATTTTGCAAAGATGACACATAACGCCATTATTTCTGGGGCTCTGTCATTATTACCCGGAAGTAGTGGCGTTCTGGGATATAATCCTTTTTTTTTCTTTTTCTCCCTTTTGTGGCCTTATATTTGTGCATATTTGTGCGGTCCTCAAATCATGTGAGGGCTTGCTTTTGAACGCTTATATTGAATTGTCAAAAAATTATTTTGGTTTTTTTTTGTTGGTTAGTGAGGTAAACCTATTTTTTAGTATGTATTTTTTTTGTAATTTTAAAAACTGTATATGTATGATTTTTGGAGGTCGAGAAAGGGTGTCATGAGAAAGGGTTGCTTATTTTTTAACGACGACACATTTCACAATTTTTTCAAATATAGTTTTAAATTTTATTTTGGTTGAATTCTTTTTTTTGTTGAGCGGTGATATAAACCTATTTGTAGCATGTATTTTTTTGTATGGTTTAGTTGCTTGAAAAAAGGTATCATGGGGGAAAAAATTCAGGGAAAAAATTAAAGCAGAAGTCACATGCATTCATCTTCAATTAATTTGAAATTTTTGAATATTATTTACCAAGCTCTTTAAAAAGTAATACCATAAACGGAAGTGACCAGGACATTGAATAATAAAGATAACAAGTTTGGAAGTGACCAGAACTAATAAAAATAAGTCTGAACTGAATGCGTGATCAAACGAATACGTATTACAACAAGTCTGAAAGTCATACATGAATGCAAAAAGTCAGAAGAAAATGCTGGAAACATGAAAAAAGTATTAATCAACCAAGGAACCTCCCGCTGGTGTGACATAGCCTCCCTTTTCCTTTCACTGTTCTACGGGGTTGCTGCCTCAGCTGTACAGGAGGATCAGGTTCCTCATCGTCGTCATCCTGCTCATCGTCATCATCCTCCGTATCCTCCTCCTACATGACTGGGGGTGTATGCATATGACGCCCTTGCTCAAACCTTTGTGAGGAGGTATCATGTCTTAACCAGGGGTCGAACCCCCTAGCCAGGGTTTGGAAATAGAATCCCGAACCACATGTCTCGGGTGGGAAACCGTATGTAGGATGTGGAAAAACCTGAACCACATGACCGTAATCTGTCTGAGTAGAATACCCCCAACTGGATCCAGCAGCCCAAACACTAGGAACAACATAAGGGGCCCGAGTAGTGAGGCCCGTAGTAGATGTACCAACAATATGGCTCTGGGCCTGAGTAGTGTGGCCAAAAGTAGATGTACCAGCATCATGGCTCTGAGAGCTCTGCCCCCAGGAAGACCCACCAACATCATGGACCTGTGAACTGTGACCCCAAGTAGACATAACAAAAGCTCCCTCTCCCTGAACAAAATGGTCCCACGTATGCTCAGTATGTTCATGTCCCTGAGAACTATGCTCCCAACCTGAGCCAGTGGATGTGTATACTGAAGAACCCTTTTCACCTGATGGACGAGACCAAGGCTCTCAACCATCCCGAGGAGCTGGTGTGACATGAAGAAATGAAGTAGCTGGCCTACGGGCATGAGCACCGCTAGTACATGGTGTAGGAGGAGGTGGATGCGGGGGCCTCTGTACAAGATATGTGAAACCTGTTGCATCTAATGTGTCATGTAAACCCTGCAGTGCCTCATCAACGATACCATCATCTTCTACAACGCCGGAATCCTGAATCTGGTGGTAGGTAGCGGACAAGCCCTCAATCTGTATTGACAACATGACAACGTGTTTATATAAACTTATACTGTGACAAATGAAGAGGTAGTACTCTAAGAAGAGAAAGCTTACAGCCACGGGTAGATGCCCCTGCGACCCCTGGAATCCTTGATGGTCCCTCCAAATCCTGGGGTTGATC
This sequence comes from Apium graveolens, assembly GCF_009905375.1. Lineage (NCBI taxonomy): Eukaryota > Viridiplantae > Streptophyta > Magnoliopsida > Apiales > Apiaceae > Apium > Apium graveolens. Next base: position 5,586,004 of record NC_133651.1, read on the forward strand.
ATTAAACGCCTAGTGACTCTATCGTACCACTGAGGATACTTAACTGCGCACATAGGTCTGGGAGTACGTCTATAAGATGGTGGCCCAAGCATGGCAGTATGACGTGACTCCCACATCTCACGCACCGTACTGAACTTAAAAGGCCATCATCTCTGACCCCTATGGAAAGAATCATGGTCTGTAAGCGGAGATATAATAGGGACCTGTTGCAAGTATCCAAACTGCCTCGTGACCCTATCAGTGTAGCACCACTTCACCCATGTCAAGTAAATGAGTGGACAAGGTGCACTCATAAGTGAAAGCTCAAGCTCAGGGATGTCTCGGGCCTCAATCGCGCAATCATCGTAGGCCTCCACCTAAAGGAATCCTCAAACATGGTATCTAGATCATACCGAATGTCCCGTAAAGAATGTGTATGCACACTTGTACCATCCAGTGGGACCCTCCACTTGAAGCTAAATGTATTATGTTAATGACATGGTTGCAACATTTGTGAACATGAAAAGAAAGAATCATAGTTAATTTAGCATAACTAAGAGCACGGGGATGCTGTATCAAATACGCGTCTCGCTGTCTAGGAGCTAAGGCAGTACAATGCTCATGTATCTAAACTTGGACGACATATGCATTACACAAATAAATACTTGTTGTATGCATGACGTATGAAGTATGGATAATGCACCATATAGTATGCATGAAGTATGAAGTATGGATAATGCACCCTGTAGTATAGATAATGCACCGTATAATATGAAATATGTTGGGTGGATATGTACCTGTAATAATGTCAAGGACCCGCACAGCTCGGTCTTATATTCAATGCTGGCTGAGCACAAGCACCGGTAAAGATAAGCAAGACATGCACTGCCCTAACTATAAGTACTGATATGATCCACGTGGCACACAAATGGGAGGAGGTTCAAAGGCATGCAGTAAGCATTATAATTCGGCACAGTAGAACCAATGAGTGGAAACAAGTGTGCACGTATGTGGTATAGTAGCTCATGCTCACGATCAGGACCTGTAGTTGACTGTAGGCGTGAGCAATCACCGAAATGACGAACCAACCAACTAATCTTAATTTCACCCTTCCTGATGACATCCATATCTTGTTGTGGGTCGGGGGCAACACCAAGAAGCTCATGTAATAACAAATCACCTGCATCCCCTGAAATAGGTAATACGGGACGTCCGGCACTGCGCAACCCTAATATGTAGTATACATCCTCAAGTGTCACAGTGGCATCGCCAAAACAGAGATGGAAAGTATGAGTCTTCGGGCGTCATCGATCAAGAAAAGCCGATATAAGGCCAGCATCATGTCTCATACTCCCAGTTAGCAGAACACCCATAAAACCAGCTTCTCTTATGGCATCCAGGATAGGCTATGGTAGTGGATTAACTTCAATACATTCCCAATATGTCTTAAAATTCGAGCGGAGCCATAAACGATCGTCATTACCCTGCAAGTAAATGTGACATAATGCATTTAAGGAGCGCATAAATAACTATCAAAAGTTAACCGAAACAGGGAAAATGAATGTGTACCGTGCCAACCCAGACAAGCTCTGAACAATGCCTATTTTGTTGATTAAGTAATTCCCCGTCAATTGGACCAGGATTTATCATTTGTCATCCAGCCATTTAATCCTGCCAAAACACAACCAAGATTTGTAAACAAATCAAATTACCATTCCCCTGTGCAAAATTTAAAAAAAAATGGACATCATTTCCCCTATTCTATCACATTGTCATTCCAAAAACACAACCAACAAAGTCAATCTAAGAATTCCGTAATTGTAAACAACATATTATTTTTACTGAATTATCCCGCTTCATTCAAATTGTAAACAACAATTTTTTAAAATATTTAATTTGCAAATTGATATAGTTAATTAAATTCAATCCATTATTTAAATTTATTCAATGAATTAATTAATTAAATTTAAGCAATTAATTAAATATAAATAATTAATTAAAGACTAAATAAATAAATTTGACAAAAATGGTTGAATAAAAATACATAAAATTAACATGAACATGAACAACAAATACCTGAAATTCAAGGCAGTGAAAAATACAAAAAAGAAAAAAAAAATTAATTGTATTCGAGTTCGATTGATCGAGAGAGAGAGAGAGACCTGCGAACGCCGCTTGGAGGGGGGAGATGAGGCCTATAGAGCCGCTACTCGGGGCCTCTGAACGCCTCTTCTGCCGGGGCTCGGGGCCTATGAACGCCGGTTCTGCAGGGGCAACTGGTCTATCTCTTTTTACTTCCGCACTCTCTCTCTCTCATCTCTTCTTTCTTCCTTCTCTTTATGTCTTATCTTTCTTTCTTATGTTTAATTTTATTTTATTATTAATATATAATATTATTTTGTACTAATATTTTAGTTAGTAAGATACTAGTAAATACTAGTAGATTTCTCCTACAAAGTAAACTTATCTGAAATCTCAAAAGGATAGTATCATATATCTCTTTGCTGAAATTATTGATAGAATCAATAATTCACAATAAATTTTCAACACTGCATATGTTACTATTTATACATGTCCTCATACACTGCATATGTTCAACACTGGCGCCTTCAACACTTGCTGTGTGTTTGTATATATATATATATATATATATATATATATATATATATTCTTAACCTCTGTTGCTTAATTGTTAATGTTTTCTGTAAAACAGGCAAATGGAAGGGCAAGTGAATGACAATTTTTTTTGGGGTGGAGTGGTTATTCGAGAAGGTATTAATATCAACTACTCTATCGATCCCAAAAAAATGATATTTATAAAAATGATGTTTATTAGGTTTGGTACCACTTTTGATGAGCTTAAACGTCTTGTTAACAATTTAGTGAATATTAGTTCGTATCAATGGAATTTGAAATTGAGTTTAAAATATCATTACCAAGGTCAATACAACCTAGTTGAAGGTTTTTATCAAATGGATATATTATGTGATGATGATGTTAAACGCATGTTAAATGCCCCTGCCATGTTGTTGAATGTTCAAGGAGATGTTTCTTTGTTCATCGAAATATATAAAATTGTTGTTGATGACCCGTACTCATTCCAACTTAATTTAGGGTCTCAACTGACACAAATAACATACGGAAGTAATGTCAACACAAGATAGTCAGATTTACTTTTTCAAGGTGGAGAGTACAGAGGCGAAACTGGTGAAAAATGTGTAAGGTATGGAGGGGGCAGTAGTCAACATGACTGAGTGTATGGAGGGGGGACTCGTCAATATGGTGGAGAGTATGGAGGGGGGAGTAGTCAATATGGTGGAGGGTATGGAGGGGGGACTAGTCAACATGGTGGAGGGTATGGAGGGGAGACTAGTCAATATGGTGGAGAGTATGGAAGGGAGAATAGTCAATATGGTGGACTGTATGGAGGGGGGAGTAGTCAATATGGTGGAGGGTATGGAGGGGGGATTAGTCAACATGGTGGAGGATATGTAGGGGGGACTAGTCAATATGGTGGAGGGTATAAAGGGGGGACTAGTCAATATGGTGGAGGGTTTGGAGGAGAGAGTAGTCAATATGGTGGAGGGTATGAAGGGGGGAGTAGTTGTGAAAATGATGAAGGTGGTGGAGGTAATGTAAATATGGCATTTTCACAACCAAAGAATATGGTGGGAAGAGGTTCAGGTAAGTGGTTAGCCCTCGTCGCAGATGAATCTGTAGCCAATTCATCTAGTGAGGAGATTTTTCACCTTCATGATGATGATGAAGAAGATTCTCCAGGAAGCGATGAAACTGAAGGGCATCTAAAGAGGCATGAAGAAATTTCCAGCATATTTTCAGTAGTTGGGGAACAACATCATGTTCCAAGGGCTTCATGGTTTCGCACAGAGCAATATATTCCCCAAACAATAGATAACCTCAATGATATGTATGATGATGAAGACCTCGATCAGGGGGTCTGAGTGAAAGAAGGTGTTACCGTGACAAAGCCACCCTCTTGTTGGCAGTGAGGCGTGCACATGTTTCTACTGATTGTGCATATAGAACGACAAAGAGTAACAAATGACAGCTCATTGTACAGTGTCGGGCGGAGGGCTGTAACTGGAGGATGAGAGCTGCTTTCATGCATGATTCTGGGTACTGGAGGATAAATGTGAATAGAGAGGAACACAAATGCATGGTTGATCTGCAGTTGCAAGATCACGAGAAGTTATCTGCAAGGATGATTTCACGGATTGTGAAACCACTTGTAAGCAATTTCACATACATAACTATTCAATTTCGCTACATATTTGGTTCGGAAATATTTTGACATTTACTGTGATATGTGAAACAGGTAATAGATACACTAGAAATCCCCATTAAAATCATTATCCCGCTTATCAACAACGAGCACAACCATATAGTGGGGTACAACAAAGCGTGGAGAGGCAAGCAAATAGCCATTGAGGAAGTCTATGGCAGTTGGGCTACAACATACCAAGCTATGCCCATGTTTTTGGCAGCCATCATCAAGACAAATCATGGAACCATTGATGAGATCGATGTCGTGTCTCATGCTAAGGAACGGGGCACGTCCGTATGCAAGCGAATATTTTAGTGTTTGAAGACAATGATGGACGGGTGGCAACATGCGCGTCCTGTGATTTCAATAGACGGAACTTTCTTGAAGGGAAGATATATGGGCAAACTGCTTATTGCTATGGGTGTAGATACCAACAACCACCTTTTTCCTCTTTGCTATGGCTTGGTTGATGAGGAGACGTACGAGAACTGGTATTGGTTTTTGTAACATATTCGGAGACATGTTTGTCGCCAAAAGGTCGGCGTGTGCATCATCTCCGATCGTGCAGCCCGTATTATCTCTGCACTACGAGACCCTCAAAACGGATTTACTGAGCCATTAGGAATCCATAGGTTTTGTCTACTCCATTTCAGAAGCAACTTTTGCCAGCCTCACCCTAGTGGTGAACTAAAAAAATTGATGTGGAAAGCTGGAACAACCACGCAAGTCTCTAAACATGACGCATACATGGCAAGGATTGGTGAAATCCCCCATTGCCCTGGACTATCTTGCCAGAATACCCGTGGAGAGGTGGACACTTTCCCACGACACTGGTGTTCGCTATGGTCAAACAACCACAAACATGCTTGAGGGTTTCAACGACAACATAAGAATGACTCGTTTCCTTCCGGTAACAGCGATGATGGAGTACCTCTTTTACAAGATGGTCACAATTATTGACACACATCGAAATATAGTGGATGATGGTCTGCAACAGGGTCAACAATTATGTGCGCGTTCAGCCGTTATGTTAGCAAAAATTCAAAGGAAGGTAACAGAACATACGGTTATTACTTTTCATCGTGCACGCGGGATCTTGAAAATAGTTACACATCAGTACACAATTTCTAAGGGAATGGTAAATGGAGGTAAAACCGAGGTTGTCAACCCGAATTACCGTACGTGCACGTGTGGAAAATGGGCGACCCATCATATGATGTGCTCTCACGCAATGACTGGTTGTATAAAACATGGATTGAGTTAGGATCATTTCATTAAAAATTGCCATAAGAACCAGACAATGCAGAACTTGTACCGGCCAATGATTTATCCATTGCAACTACCTGAATACTGGAACTACGAATTACCCCTCCCTTGGAAGGGTTATGGAAAGTTAATGCCGGATGAGTCATTGAAAAAATTTAAGAAAAAACGTGGAGATAAGGGCCAATCGGTGCGGATCCGAACGGAGATTGATGGTCCACGGTCAGGAAAAAAATGTAGTGTATGCAACCAAGAAGGTCACACCATGCGTAGCAAGAAATGCCCTAGACGCATTTCTTAACATCGTGAACTTAACATTATCGCATTTTGTTGTCTTAGTTCTCATCAATTATCTTTCATATTACATGTTGTAGTACAATTGTCATTTGTATTATCTAAGTATTCTATCATGCAATAATAATATGATTACTTAAAAATGTGAAATTTTATCAATTGTATCCCATTCCACAAACATCACATGATTACTTAAAAATCATGATTATGAGGCCTCGTTATGAAAAAATATATTCCCTCGTGATACCCTTTTCCAAGCAACTAAAATCATATAAAAACAAATTTAAAATTAAAATAAAAAATACATACTACAAATAGGTTTACATCACTACTCAACAGAAAAAGAATTAAACCAAAATATTTTTTTGGGAATTTAATATGAGTGTTCAAAAACATGCCCTCGCGTAATCTTTACACTCCACTCGCAAGGCACCCTTTTTGAAGTTACGAAAGTCTTATATATACAACTTTTTTATTTAAATAAAAATTACATACTAAAAATAAATTTCTAAATGTATCCAACAAAAAAAATTAGACCAAAATAAATTTTCTTTAATTCAATATAAGAGTTCAAAACATGTCCTTCACCATGAATTTTTAGCTTCTACAAAACTACACAAGGCACGGGGAGGAAATTAAAAAATAATAAAAAAAAGATTATACCCCAGAACGCCACTACTTCTCGGTAACAAGGGCAGAACCCCATAAATAGTGGCGTTCTGTGTCATTTTTGCAAAATTCTGAACAGTTATCCCATTAAAATTATTTTTTCATTCAAATGTGTCAAAAAAGCAACGGAGCTGGAGTTCAACCAGTTTTACCCAAAATTATATAAATTACGATGGTTATTAACATTTTATTTTCGATTTAAATGGTTAAGCTACTAATAAAAAATTTAATGGTTGAAAACAAATTTAATGTGCCCGTTTGAGAAATTTTAAAATAAGTAACTTATGACTTAAAATGAATAAGTGATTTATAAGTGATAAATAGATGAATACTTATAAGTTATGTAAGTGTTTGAATAATTTTACTTAAAAGTCATATTTTTTTTTCTTAAATGAACTAAAATAAATAATTTTTAAATATGATTATCTTAATTCATGAATTTTAAATTTGAACAATATTTACAAACATATATTTTTAAAGCTAAAGTTAATAAAAAAAGCAAAAAATGAAAAAAAAAATGAGAAAAAATATGTAACTGCTAACATTTAACTTATCGGTTTATAAATTATAAATTTGACTTATAATTTGAATCGACAAACACTGGTCGATAAGTATTTGCAGGCTTATAAGTTAATACGTAGCTTAAACAAAGGACGCCATACAGGTACGGAACATAACTTATTACCTATACTAGTTGGTAACGTGTGTGAAACACGAATTCGAGATTAAAAATCAAGTTATTATTTGCATAAAATTAAATCTCATAGTATTTCGTGCGAAACACATATTAAAAAAATAAATAAATTTGTTAAATTATGTAGTTAAAAAAAAATTGAAGTCAAGTTTAATTATAAAAACTTCAAAGGAGGGATTCCTTGGTTCGGGCCGAAGAAACAATGTCACTCGAGCATAATTTATCACCATGTTAGATAGAAATCACCAGGCCGTAAATGAGTACTTCGATAAACAGATTCAAGAAATGCCCGATAGATAAAAATGAGAAACACTTTTTTTTTACTAATTTAGCTTATAAATCTAGTTATAATTCTAGTTATACACATAATTATTTAACTTGTTATATTAATTTAACATGTTAATTTTTACTAATACGATTATTTAATAGTAAAATTAACTTTTGGATCAACACTAACATATAGAAATTAATGTGAAAACAAAGTATAGAGAGTAGAAGTCGATTCGTATTAGTTGAGATTTAATTATAAAAAATTTTAAAAATAATTATGTGATTATTCTAATGGATACCAAAATTTGGTAAATTTGTATTCTAATAGAAAAATAATTTCACTTATTAGTATAGATATAGTTGATAAGCCGTGTGAAGCAGATTAACATATCGAATTAATATTTGTAGTGAAATACGAATCAAAATTAATGTATTGATATGAAATATTAAATTGATACTTGCAAAGAATAATTATGAAGTTAAAAAGAATTAAATAAGATATGAAATTTTTCATAATAATTCTAGTTATGCATTGTTTTACTTGTTATAGAAATCTAACATATTAGTTTTATTTTTGCGAAATGGTTTGTATAATTATCTTATAAACGAAATTTTTGTTATTTTAGATAATTTAATATTATTTGATAATTATTTTACCTTTTAATAAAGTTTTTTTAATATTACTTAATTATTGATAATAAAAAATTCAAATTAAAAGCAAATAGACGCTTGGATTAATACTAACTAATAAAAATTAAAACTTAAAGAGAATAAAAGTTAATTTGTATCAAGGTACCAAAAGTTGGTACTTTTGTACTTCTGTATATTTGTGCTGTAATAAAATATGTTTTCCCTTAATAATAAAGATTATAGATTTCCAAATAATCTTATGAACCAAATATTTGTTATTTTAGATAGTATAATATTGATTAATATTATCTTAAAATTATTTTATAATTAAAATTTTAATATAGTTTATTTAATATTACTTAATTATTGATAAAAAATATTTTTCTAATTAAAAGTAATATGACATTTGAATAAATACTAATTAATAAAAATAAAATTTAGATAAAATATAAATCAATTTATATTAGATAAATATCAAAATTTGGTATTTTGATATTTTGGTACGTAAGGATGATTGTTTACATTATAAATACACGTAGCTTAATATATTAAGCCGTTACAATTATTTATGCTACTTGTGCATGATTCACGCACTTTTGACCAACTTATGCGACCAATTCAGAGTTTACTTAAATTGTTGTCCAAAATATTTTAAAAACAAATTAATTAAATTGTACGAGTATAATTGAATATTATCTGCCTACCACGTACATGCATGTAACTCAGCTCAGTAACCGTTCCCTGGAATATTTAAGTTCTATTTTCAAAATATAATATATATTTATATGTGTGTATGATATTATAATATTTATATTTTATTATAAATATTTTTCCTCAACAATAATTTTAAATATTATACTCTCAATATTCTATGTACCGTTTTTAAATTAGTTATTAATTAATATATTTAATTTAGGTTTATATTAATATGATCTTTTGTCTCTAATATTTATAATTAATATTTTGTTATATTTATAATATTTTTAATTAATTTTAATATTTTTATTATATTAGTTTATAATAGATAATTTATAATAATTTTATATACTTTTATTTTTATTTTATTTTTAGCATCTACTAGATAGTTTTAAATAATATCTTTATCTATATACAAAATTAATATTGTTAAAAATATGAAAAAAGATTTTGAAAAAATAATTAAATAACCTGAAATTGGAAGTTATATAGTGATCAACCAAACACATGTTTTTTTAGTAAACGTCGGATATCAACCTAGTTCCAAAGAAATGTAACTTCCTGTATAGCCTTGAAATCCGCCAAACAAACGAGGCCTAATTTTCTTTCGAACTTGTTACTTCACAATTCACATGCGATGTGCGGTTTATATAGTTATGCAGTGGTATGAAAATGAAAGACATATTTGTAGCACAGAAGTCAGAACCAAGTAGAGTTTAACTTTTATGAGAGAAAAACATGCCACCAATTGCCTTTTAAATGTCATTAAGCTTGTGATAAGAGGTACTCCTTCCATTTCGTATTATGTTATGTGTTCTGTTTTGACTAGTATTTAGTCAACTTTATCGTATTTTTATTGCAAACTATACTTAATTTATTATTAAATAAATTTGAAAGCTTACATTATTAGAAAATATATCTAATTCTATTTAAAATTATATTTTTCAATTTTTTTAAAATAATACATAAATTTTTTTTAATAATCAGTTAAAAACTAATAATACTACATAAAAGTAAAAAGTAGATGTAATATAAGATGGAGGGAGTAATATAGTGTATTAGTACAAAGTATTGAAGTTGTTTGAATCATGTGATTTCATCTCTCATGATTCTTGATAAAGCAAGTATAACACATAATTGTAACTGGTTTTGTAGCTAAACATGATTAGAATTATTATCGCGGCATAGATTAGTTAATCTGTGAAAGAAGAAAAAAACGATAATTGACAATGATGCAGGCGTGAACTTGGATGTGTTGATATACTTCTCAAGTCTGGGAGAAAGACAACAGAAGTAGGCTTAATAAAAAAATGCAGGGTTAGTAATTTCTCTCATTTGGAACTTTAATTATTGTGAACAAAAAAGAGAGGAAGCACGCCACTGAGTAAAGAATTCAAACTGGGACACTTCATTTTATTTGCCTGGATTGTTTATGTTTGTATTCAAACTTATGATCATTTGGTAGCTTCCTCAATGTTCCGCTGCATTACTACAGAAATGATGATGTTGCTTAACTGGATGACGATCCTCGACGTGTTTTAAGTTTTTGTATCATTACACGGGGCGGATCCGGGAGAAGAACAAAAACACGTAAATCACTCTCTAACACCTTAAGATTTTAGATGAGCCGGTTACTCAACATGGTATGAGGGTTTAAGTTGGCTGGAGGACTATTCTCTCAGTTTTAGATGAGCTCTTGTGTGCACTTTTAACTCTTTTTCGGAATTTTTTTCAGTATTACTCTTTAAAGGATGTATAGTTCACCCCACTATAAATTTTATACACTTTTACTCTTTAATTATTTTTTATATAGTTGTTTTTATTCTTGCAAAATATTATTTAAAATTGCTTAATATCTAATTATTTAATAATATTATTTAGGGAATTGACAAATAAACTCCAAATATTGATATTTAAGCTCCAATTAACTTGTAAATGACACAATTATCCATGATAAATAAAAATTCAATGAATTCCCTATTGAGAAATAGTAAAAGAAGGAGTTTATTTATCAATTCCCATTATTTATCATATTAATTAGTTTATACAATCAAATAAATTTTAATTTATATAGTTTATATTTGCATATATCCTAATATATTAATAATATATTATAATTTTGCAAGTTTTTATTATTGGTAAAATTTATAATTCTAATAAGATTCACTGAATGTAAATTTAATATATTTATACATAGTTAATTAGTATATTATACACTTTTATATATTTTATATTATTTAATAAATAAAAAATGACAAGAAAATGATTGATGAAAAATATTACTATCTGATTGTAGACATAATAATCGAGGGCAGTATTGGAAGAAATTTTGATAAAAGAATTTAAGTCAACAAATCTCTTACTAGAAGGGTTATTTTTTTTGGGGAATTTATGTGTATAGCATGTCATACTTTAAGAATTAAGTTATAATTAAGCATAAGGATTATTAGTGTCACTAAAAGAAGATGGTAAGCATTTTTTAGAGTTTTTTGTGTATATGTGTCGCTTAATCCCTATTTTGGTGCTCTTCCCCTACTTTTATCCCTGGGAATAGTTGTGTAACGTACTGGGGTGTGTTGCAAACAAAGTTATAAGAACACATGGCAGGTGATGGCCGTAATTATGGTTTTTGTCTTGATCCGTAAAAGACAGTGCTTTGTTTTTTGGTGGGATAATTGTGTCTGTCTTTCTCTTTCTCGATTTTTTTTATCCTCTCTACTTGTAGTGAGGTGTCCTCTAAGCTAGTAGCTAAATGACTGTTAAAAACTAGCAAGACACATGAAACACGTGAAAGATATAGAAAGGGCAAATAAATGACAGGAAATTTAGGTGAGCGACACGTGTATAATAAAGGGTTAGAGTATAAGGTCGTGGGAAGGCTAACGATTTCCGAAGATCAGGGCTACATAGGCTGAGTGTACATAGGCATGGATATGTTCTCGGGGGATGTAGACCCTTCAATTTTCCATATGTTGTCTAGATACAGTGTTATTATGACGGGAAGGGAGTATTCCGTAGGTATATGGGATTATAATGCCATCCGTAGAGATTCGGGATTTGAGGAGTGACCGGAAGACGAGAGGAAGATACGAGTAATAAAAAATGTAATAAGAGGGTTGACGTGTGAACAAGTGTGTTTACTTACGACTATCAACATTATTCACAAGCTGCCTAGTTAGGAGCTACAAGTGTGTGTTTTAATATAATTTACTTGTCCTCCGGGAAATAAACATCCGAGCTACGAATCTAATAGCCCACAAGGAGCCTCTCATCCGCGGGTCTTGTGCTAGATTTATTTTGGATATCGTGATGAGGCCCTACGGATGACAAGTTTTAGGTATCATCACAAGTTTTTTCGTAAAATATATTTATCATTTATATTTGTTACAAAGATTTAAACTGTTTTCAAACAATTTTATATTTTAAAAGCATTGTCTTTGTATAATTTACTTGTCCTCGGGAAAATAAAAATCCCAGAAGAGACAGGTGCCCTGTATAACAACCGAGTACTAACTAATATTAATAAATCAGCATTTAAATACTCTGCATAATATAAAACTTCTGCATTCCAAAGGATATGAAAGTTGTTTAACTTTGGAGTCGAAATAGAGCCTGTATAGTTCCCATTTTGTATGTAAACTGAATATAGTTTTGGGCTGATCTTACACAACATGTTTGGCGACTAAAATATGATAAATGTAAGTTGCTGCATTTTGAATTAAATCATGTACCTTGTTGGGCTTACTTTCCCATCTCTTTTTACAAGTCATGTTGATTAGAATTTCCAAGGCCTCATGATTCATACTCCCTGGTTATCTTGTTTCAAGTCCAGTTTGTGTCATAGAAGTTAACTATTATTCGAGGGTCAAATTTTATGTAAAATCCCATGTTATATTTCAATTTAAAATGTCAAATAGAAATATACAACATCATTCGGCATGCTCACTTATCTTCGAATATAAGATATACGTAATCTTACCCGTTCAAAAAAGTAGAGAAACTGTTTCCGCAAAATATTTTCATGCACGTCGGCCACAAGAGTCAAATTTGGTGATATCATAATTGGACATCGAAACTACACATCAAGCCAACAACAATATAGCATAATATAATGCGGTCAGATTAATTCCAACTCATAGAATATTGAGATTTTATAAAAGTTGTTAACTTAATAACTCCTAATTTATACGAGTTGAAATCTTGACAAAAAATAAAGGAAAATGTTAGGGTACAAAACTGGCTCACAAAATAATTATAAAATAACATGTATCAGACTTTTAGTTACTAAATGAAAATCTACATCTATACCATTAATTTAATTATTTCATACTGACATATCAAGCATATCACGTCATTTGAAAATAATTTGTTGTAAATTTTTTTGAGCTTATTTACTAATATGAGTTAAAATGAATGTGTCTGGTGTTTATTAATATAAATGACTTGCGAAGTTTCTTCTTTTGGTTCTCCCTTGGGACATGCAACGTTATGAATGCTAGATCAGCTTACAAGAAAAAAATCATTTTTGATTGTTCTCTTTTTCTTGAATGTGGTCAGGTTTGAACACTTTTTGTTAAAGGGGATAAGTAGTAGTAGTAGTATATTGAAATACATGGCCTTGGTTGCATGTTTTAGACTTTTGATTCTCTAGGTAATGATTTGTGGGCTGCTGTGGTGTGTATATGAACCCTTGTGGGCACCAACAGATTCAGAAATCTGGTGAAATTTGCAATAATGTTATGGATCGGATTTGGTAAATAGAGGTGGCAATAAGTACATAATATCATCACTCTGGTTTTTGTATTTGATCAGACCTTAACGATTAACTATTTCAATACTAGATTACTAATATTTAACGGTAATTCCTAATTTGATTGTCTATGTTAAGTAATCAATCACGGAAATTCTTGTTTGATTGTTTATGTTAGTCGCACCAAAATCTTATGATAGTAGAGGAATGTCCGAACATGATTTTATACTCTTTTACACTCCCCTCCATAACTCCATAAGAGGATATGTTTCGTTACGATTGACAACGACAAATATAACTAATATCAATACAAATACCAACAATAAATATTTAAATAAATGGAGGTGGGAGAACTCGAACCCGAGTCTCTCGGAACTCTGATACCATATTAAGTAATCAGTCAACTAAAATCTTAAAAATGTAGAGAAAGACTCGAACATAATCTTGAACTATTTAACAGTTTAAGCCGTAGAGATTGGTTAAATCGCACATATGACAGGATTGAAATCTCATGATTCAAACAGACAGTTAATTACTATACGTCACACGTAAAGAATTGCAGAGGAGAAGGGTAAGTATGGGAGCGCTGTATTATACAAGATGTAAGTACAAAGATTGTGTTTTACAGATGTTTGTACAGTTGTAAATCGGGGGAAGAGCAGGTCTAGAGTTGTTTTTATAGAATCTTTAATCGGTGTAAATATATCAAACAAGGGAAACGACAATTGTGGCATGCGTTTCACTCTGTATTCATAAAAAAACGAAGTAATTTAACAAAACGTGTTGTGTAGCTTTAGCTTCACGTATATAAGGACTGGCAGTGCATAATGTATCAAAATTTGATGTGATATAAATTCAATTTTTTTTTATTTTGAACTTATTTTTATATCAAAACCGTGTATTTGATGGGATTTTAAGATTTTGTTACCCCAAGAGTTTAGGTTCGATTTTAACCGGACGTTGAGTTTTAAACGGAGGACAGTCAAATATTGTACTATCCCTTTCCGGAATTACTCGAGCTGCACATAAGTTTGCCCGAACACCTAGTTAACGAAAATAGAAGATCATTAATAAATTGTTTCAAATTCAAAACTTCATTTTTTTTATAATTAATCACACACGCACATGTCTGGAGTCGAATTAGTGATCTTCTGCAAAAGGGACAGAGTTCAACCACTGCACCAACACTTTGCGTTGTCTCGAATTTGAAAATTCATTTCATTTATTTGCGGGCGAGGCGGAATGTTTACAATATATCTCATCTGCAAAAATCAGTAGAATTTGTGAATTACAGTAATTACAACCACAAATAGTTATACACACATGGATGATCTGCATGATGTGGAGCTTTCACTTATCAATAACCAAGCTGAAAACTATATAGGAATCCTATGTATTCTTAACATTAACAAATTGTAGTTGCCTGTTTAAACTAGAATAATGGCAAAGCTTAATTTGGAATCATTGAAAATAAGTGAACATAAGATTGCCGGAAGCCTTGAGACAGGAACATAGTTTCGGCAATATAGTAGCACTAGTATATACTAGTAATTGACTAATTACTTAATGTCTTATGTCTCTTCTTTCATCTTTTTCAGTCCCATATTGGTTTGTGGTCATGCATTGTCCTCTGTTATAGCTTTCAACAACTGTGTCCTCTGGTGTTGTTTGTTTCTATTCTCCCTCCTTTCAATGACAGTTGAATTGCATACTTACACCAACATAATTCCAATGATAAACACAGAATGAGTAAAGCAATTACAATGTTCGCTTTTTGTGTCTTGGCCTCGATCATTACACTTTTGCTTAATCTCGATTGATTTTAAATATACATAATAGGTCTAATAATGAGTTTTGTTGTGACATTCTGTATACTGAAATTTTACAAAACTTTGCGCAAACATTCGAACACAGTCCGGAATAAAAATGAATTGAATTGCAAGAAATTATCAACTTGTCTGTTTATGTACGAGTGTTTTAATGGTAAACAAGATTTTGGAAAATATTGTGATTCATTATACGGGTGACAAATTATGACATAGCGAATCTCCAATAGACTCTAGATACATTTCTTATAAATGTTATAAACAATTAGGTTTACATTATAAGTAATAACAACTCCAACAATACTCTTTATATATACTTCTTATTACTTCATCCGTCTCCGTTTTATTGTCCATTATTACCATTTTCCTCCGTCCCAAAATAATTGTCCAGTTTAATAATTTTGATAAATAAATGGTGAATATAAGGCAAGTATAAGATTAATAAAAGATAAAATTTGTTGTTCCGATTTATATTATGGCAATTATCATTTTATTTGATCAGATTAAATAAAAAATGAATTTAGATTGATAAATAAAAAAAAGGGGAGTATTACGGAGGGAAGGGAGAAAGATGAGAAAGAGAGGATTGAAAATGGATGGAAATTAACATTTTAATCATAAAAATAATTTGGGGATGAGATAGATTTCCTTAAAATTAAGATATAAAAGGAGCGCGTCAAGTTTTTTAAGAACAGCTAGTTAATTTGTTGGATTGAAATTTATATCAAAGTACTTTTATTTTAAATTTAAGAAATCTCATAACTACCGGGGAGTTGTATTTATTTGTTACTCTTGATTTAGGGAATACTGTGACATTTATGCTTTAAAAAATAGATAGTATTAATATATTAATACATGAAATAGCAGGTCGGTCGGGGTGGCCATCTCGGACACGGCCCGAAATCCGATCTGACCCCGACCCGATTCGTAATCCGATTTACTGAAAGAAGGTTCGAAAGTGAACTATTAGGAAATGAATAACACACAAGGGGGTGAATGTGTTTTACTGTTTTTAGGCTTTTCTTGAATGTTTATGGTAGAACAAAGTAAATTAATTCTTGTAGTGAAATGTGTTCATGCAGAATTTTAACTTGCAGAAAATAAAGAACGCAGATCTTCAAAACTCACTTAATTTTATATTAAAATTAAGACTGTTTTGCTTCAAAATTTCTAGGCTCTTTGTTGATAAAAAACTTAGCTTCTTCTTGAGAGTGTTACAAAAAATTTGATCTAAATTGTTACAACTGACTAAGGACCAGTGTTAAATTTATAACTCAGTTAACTGCTGGTTTACACAGTGTGCAATAAAACATGCTATTAGCTTTTCTAAATTGTCACTTGTCATTTCTATTTATAGAAACGTAGATCTTCCATTTCTGGCTTAGCATATCTTTAGCATCCCGTGTTCACTTTGATCTTCCTCGGTCAGTTAATCTTTACCATTGATCTTGCACATTCTTCAAGCTGTTTTTTCTAGACTTGTCAATCCAGCTGTTGGATTGTTTGTTGACTGTTTATCTTGGATATTGAACTGATCTGCAATTTTGTACTTTGAGATTGTACCACGAGATCTCCAGTTTAGGTCTATAGAACACTTGACATCTCGATAAGTATATTGGCTTATCGAGATCTCTAGTACTATATATTTAGTTTGGCTTGTAGAGGTCTTCAGTTTTCTATAAGAGATTTTAGGCTTGTCGAGATCTTTAGTCTTCTCATCTTCACTTTGACTTATCGATAACTCTTAGTTCTCTAATGGCTTCTTGACTTGTCAATATCTCAGAGTTCTCTAGTCAAATTAACTTGTCGATATCTCAGAGTTCTCTAGTGAATTTTGACTTATCGATATCTCTGAGTTCTCTAGTGGAACTTGACTTATCGATAACTCAGAGTTCTCTAATGAATGTAGACTTGTCGATAACTCTGAGTTCTATAGTGAAGAAATGACTTGTCGATATATCCAATCTTCATGTCTTCAATTTTGCTTGTCGATATCTCTGAGTTCTCTAGTAGCTTTCCTGACTTCTCGATAAGCCATTCTGGAGTTCTCGAATTACTTTTCTATAACATTAAATCTGTGACTTGAAGAGATCTTGACTTAGAGTATTTTTCTCCAAACAGATTTATTTCAACTCCAGGCTTCTTTAAAATTCTTCTGACGCATGATCTTCTTGATCTTCTTCCAGATAGAATCCTTAGGCTTGATACTGTTTCAGGAAAAAGACTCCAGTCTGCTCCTTTGCATTTTTACAGACTTTAAGTGTTACAAGTACAAAATGCAGACTAAGATAACAACACAACTTACATAGGGTTGACCCCAAACTTAGTTGATTACTAAAAATAACAGTTCATTGATCTCCTCCTTAGATCAGATGTCCATTTGGCTTGCTTCATACTTTAATCAGGAACACTAATGATATTATTATCTTCAGTGATCTTTGACATCGTCACTTATATATTACAGACTCCCCCAACTTGTTCATTATGGAATTATGTACAAGTTCTGATAGATGATGTCAAAACTCTAACTAAATGTAGAAGTCAATCTCCCCCAACTTGTCTTATTTTGTGAATTGCATTTAGATTTACTCTTCTCTCCCTTTATTAAGAAGAGGGTATTAGTGTCTGGCAACATCCATCCAGCTGTTTCTGCATATAGAAATATTCTCCCCCTTTTTGGCATTATATCCACGTAGAAAGATCCAGTTAGATGCACATTGTTCAATCTTTTGTCATTGTCCATTTAGAACACTGTCTACAGCTTCAAGCTTCAGTGATATCTATAGTGATGAGTTCATCAAGTGGAATAGGAGTTTCACTTAGATCTGCAGAACAAGTCTGTCGGTAACAAAAGTCCTAAGATTTCTGTTCTTTTAAATAAGTAGTCTCACTACTTCTCACTACACTAGTCTCATGACTTTTAAGAGTCAGAGTTTCCTCACAAGGATTACTAAATCCAGACACTCATCTACCTCTCCTTTTGCCAAGAAGGATCTTGCGTCTCTTGTTTTCTATTTTTCTCTCAATCTTTTCTCTCATTCTCGCATGAAAGGCTCAATTATTGTTTGGCTTACAGAAATAAAAGGTGGTTGAGAAGAGTTGTTTGTGATCATAAGATTAGGGGTAATCTATATAGGTCTAATCATACTCATTTTATCAGAAAAGAGAATATTAGCTAGAAGTTGTGAGGTGAATGAATCATTAAGAACACCTGTGACTAGGGTCACAGTTTGACTCACAAATTGCTCTGTGGTTTTGATAGTGTGTTGTTCCTCACTTGTAGTGGGAACCTCCAACGGAATTGGAGGGGATTTGACTGGGTTACTATCAGGTATACCAGCCTCAAACCCTTGTGTGTATTGCAACAAACTGGCACATAAAGGTGCTATACTTGCCCGTCACATGACATTGTCATGGTCAATTGTACTTCTAGCTTTGACTGCTAAGGCAGCTTTTGCTAGAGTTATGAGGGGTGTTGTTCCTTCATGAGGAACCTCCAATTGAATTGAAGAGGATTTAGATAGCTCCCCCTCAGGAGTACTACCCTCAAACCTTTCAGTATGTGAAGACTGTTTTGCACATGAAGGTGCATTAGAGATACTCATGGGATCTTCAGTGAAAACTGATGAATTCCTGACGTTTGTGGTGGTTTCTTTTCTCAAACAACAAAACAACTGAAGAACATTTTAAAGTTTCTGTCCTTTTGTAAAACAGGTTACTTTTGAGAGTCACCTGAGTGAGATTGTGTTTGAGTTTGTGTTTGTGTTGATGTGCATGGGTGAACTGCAGTTTGGTTTTGAAATGTTTTAGCTGCAGTTTAGCACAAATACCAGTTGATTGATAATCTGAATTTCCTGTTATTGTCTGAATAAATTGTTTTGGACCTGTAATGCATTGAACATATGTAACTTTTTGGAGTTTAATTAGACATATGCATTGTAAGATATTTAGTTGCAAGCATTATTGCAGAAAAGATAATAATGAATTATGATATAAACACATAGTAATCATTACAAAAAAAATGATAGAGAAGAAGTAGAATTTTCATTAATAATGGAAACAGAGTACATTAAGATATAGATTTCAACAAGTAAATCCTAATCCTAACTACTCCAGTTTCTGCTTCTACTTCTCGGCCTCTATCCTCCTTGCCCGGCGCTGGTAAGCTCTGGACATAGAATGTGCAAGAGAAATGATTCTCTCATGCAACTCCAGAGCAGCAAGACGTTGCTGCTCAGCCACCATGGCACGTCTCTCCTGCTCCAGAGAGACTTCTCCCTCAAAGAAAAGGAAGTTTATCTGCTCTAGAGAGACTTCTCCCTCAAAGAAAAGGAAGTTTATCTGATCGTCCCACGAGAGTTCGTCAAAGACGTCAAGTGGAACATCAAAGGGGCTGCAAACAATCCCCCTGATGCGGACACGCAGTCTGAAAGGGTCATAGTAGATTTGGTTGTCAGTCAAATGATGAGCGGGTTGATAAACTCCATTGATAAGATTGTAGAAGACTGGGGCAGCCATTGGAGAGAGAGATGAACAAGAAGTGAGGTTAGGATGATTGTTGAGAAAGAGAGTAGTGATGAATAATGAAGAGAGAAAGGTTGAATTTATAGAAGGAGAACAGAAAGAAACCAAGAGACTCTTGAATTGCCCGGTTAATAAGTGTAATAATCACACAAACATATTTTACGAGTATCTAGACAGTTAAAAGTGACTAGTTACTATTCCCCATGCAAGTACTCAAGAATTTTAGTTCACTTTCTAGGTTAACTATTCCCCATGCAAATAAACAAGTACTCCCTACACAAAAAGTAACCCTTCCTATCAGCAAAATATTTCACTAGCTAACTCATCAAAACAAATACTAATAAGGAATTATTTCGAATAAATTCAAACACATAATTAGCATATAATCAAATAAATTTAACAATTATCAGCATTCTCAAAACATCACATATAATGTACTAGTCTACTTACATTAGACTAACATATTCCACATTTTTAAAAAAAAATTGCACATAAGCATGTAATTGTGTCAATAAGTCTAAGTAATTAGAGAAAAAGTATGTCAAAAGTATTTTGCTGAACATAATTTATGAATTAAATTATTTCAGTTTTTCATACTTTTTGCTTCTTTTGATCTGTTATTTATTAACTTTATATATTTAGGACATGAATTAATAAATATTCGGTTTGCTTAGAATTTTGAGAAATTCCAAGTTAAAATATGTATCGAGAAGTCTGGGTATTTATAGAAAAAGTAAATGACTTGTCGAGAACTCAAAAATAGACATTTGAAGTTTGTCTATCGATAAGTCATTTTAAGAAATGAAGTACATATCGAGAAGTCATTTTAAATTACTCTTTCGAGATGTCAAATAAATACCCAGTTTGTCCAAAAAGTGGACTGAACTAATTCTAACTTTTATTTGAATAAATTCAAAATAAAATTAGAATAAATTTTCCAAAAGTATTTTTCTAAAATAATTTATTAATTTAATTTATCTCAGTTATGAGTTATTGATAAGAAAAAAATTGTACTTGCAGAGAACTTTGTGAATAAACACTACTGGAAAACTCTACAAGGACTTATCGATAAGTCATTTTTAAGCCTATCGAGAAGTCACTCGAGAAGTCAGTAAATTGACTTATCGAGGACTCACTCGAGAAGTCCTAAAATGACTTGTCGAGAAGTCAATTTTTACTTATCGAGAACTCAGTTCTCTATATACTTTTGGTTTTGTAAATCTGCCTTGTGTTAATTTTACATATTGAGAATGTAAATTAACAACTGAGCGGTTTACTTAGAATTTGAAAAATTCCAAGTTAAATTTGAATTTGAAAAACAAATATGCAGAGATTTCTGAAATATTCATAATTCATATTTCAGTTAATTTCCAATTCAATCAAATTAATTTTGATTTACTGGAGATTAATCAGCTGCAAAACATTAGCTGAGTTCTTGCCTTAGGATGAAGAGTTATGCATTCCAATTTCACCTACAAGTCTACTGAAAGTTGCTTCATCCAAAGGTTTAGTAAAAATGTCAGCTAATTGTTTTTCTGTTGGTACAAAAATGAGCTCAATGGTACCATTTGTAGCATGTTCTCTGATGAAATGATACTTTACATCAATGTGCTTTGTCCTAGAATGATTAACTGGATTAGCTACTATAGATATAGCACTAGTATTGTCACACATAATAGGAATTTTGTATAACACTAGGTCATAATCCATTATTTGATTTCTAATCCAAAGCACTTGAGCACAACAACTTCCTGCAACTATGTATTCAGCTTCAGCTGTAGAAGTTGATACAGATTGTTGTTTCTTGTTATACCAAGATACAAGTCTTTGTCCAAGAAATTGACAGCTTCCACTAGTACTCTTTCTGTCAACCCTGCATCCGGAAAAATCTGCATCTGTGTAACCAACAGCTCCAAAACCAGTTCCCTTAGGATACCATAATCCCAAGTTTGGAGTTCCCTTCAAATATCTGAAAATCCTCTTTACAACCATCAAATGTGATTCTTTTGGATTGGCTTGAAATCTTGCACATAGACATGTTACAAATATGATGTTTGGTCTACTTGCTGTTAAATTAAGCAATGATCCAATCATCCCTCTATAACTTGAGATATCTACACTCTTGCCCTTTTTATCTTCATCCAACTTTGTTGCATTAGACATAGGTGTAGATGCAGGTGAACAATCAACCATTCCAAACTTTTTCAATAGATCCTTGACATATTTAGTTTGGCTGATGAAGATATCATCACTTCTTCGACTGACTTGAAGTCCAAGGAAGTAACTCAGTTCCCCCATCATACTCATTTCATATTCACTTTGCATAAGCTTGGAGAATCTTTGGCAAAGATTCTCATTAATAGAACCAAAGATGATATCATCCACATAAATCTGAACTAGGATCGTATCTTCACCATGTTTCTTGTAGAAGAGAGTCTTGTCTATGGTTTCTCTAGTAAAACCATGCTTCAATAGGAAATATGATAGTGTGTCATACCAAGCTCTAGGTGCATGTATTAGTCCATATAGAGCCTTGAGTAACTTGTACACAAAATTTGGAAATTTTGGATCCTCAAAGCCAGGAGGTTGTTGCACATAAACTTCTTCTTCTAGCTCACCATTCAGAAATGCACTTTTAACATCCATTTGATACACTTTAAAGTTTGAATGTGCAGCAAATGCTAGGAAAATTCTTATAGCTTCAGGTCTTGCAACTGGAGCAAAAGTTTCATCATAATCAACTCCTTCTTCTTGTGAGTAGCGTTTTGCAACCAACCTTGCTTTGTTTCTGGTAACTATAACATTTTCATCCATTTTATTCCTGAACACCCATTTTGTTCCAATAATGTTTCCATTATTTAGTGCAGGAACTAACTTCCAGACTTTGCTTCTTTCAAACCGATTCAGTTCTTCCTGCATGGCAGATATCCAGTCAGGATCCATTAGAGCTTCATCAATTTTCTTAGGTTCTACTTGAGACAGAAAACATGCATGTAGGCACTCATTAACAGTTGCACTTCTAGTCCTCACACCAGCAGTAGGATCACCAATAATTGCTTCTCTAGAGTGACTTCTATCCCACTTCCTTGTGTGAGTTTGTTGACTTGTGCCTTCATCATTTTCTTCATAATTGGTATGACTGGTAGATCCTTCTTCTCTTTCTCCCCCTGAGTTTGTGCTATCAAATTCAGGTGTTTGAGATGAGCTTCCATTCCCATGATTTTCATGTTCAGTAGTCTCTTCATTCATCATCTGTTGTGCATTAACTTCATCTTCTCCATCAGAATCACTATCAATGTTGAGGTTTTCAAATGCAAGGGCTTCAGCTTCATTATCATCAAGGCATTGCAAGCCTGAACACTTGTCATCATCAAAGGTCACATCTGTGCTCTCCATAATCTTCGTTTGATCAATCACATAAACTTTGTAGGCTGTTTTTTCCAGTGAATATCCCAGAAAAATTGCTTCAAAAACCTTTGAGCCAAATTTTCCCACATATTCAGAGTTGTCTTTCAAAATATAACACTTGCTTCCAAACACATGAAGATGCTTTACAGTAGGCTTTCTCTTAGACATGATTGAGTAGGGTGACTTTCCATGTGCCTTGTTAATGAGATATATGTTCTGAGTATAACATGCAGTGTTAACAACCTCTTCCCAAAAACTTGTTGGCAAATTGGCATCTTGCAACATTGTCCTAGTAGCTTCAATCAATGTTCTGTTCTTTCTCTCAACTATTCCATTTTATTGAGGTGTTCTGGCAGCTGAGAATTCCTGAACAATGCCTTTGCATAATTCACTTAATGTAGCATTTCTGAATTTTGTTCCATTGTCACTTCTCAATCTTTTCACACAATTATAATCTTCAACCTGTTTTTCTATCTTCTTGATGTGCTCAATTATGATGTGTGGAGTTTCATCTTTAGAGTACATGAACACTACCCAAGTGTATCTTGAGAAATCATCCATCATCACAAGTGCATATTTGTTCCTTGCAATTGATAAGACATTCACTGGCCCAAATAAGTCCATGTGAATAAGTTGCAAGGGTGCACTTAAAGAATTCACAGTTTTTGACTTGTGACTAGATCTTTTCATCTTTCCTTTCTGGCAAGCTTCACAAACTTCAACTTGAGCAAATTCCAGTTTGGGCATGTCTCTTACTAACTTCTTTTTAACTAAGTTGTTAATTGCCTTGAAATTCAAGTGAGACAGCTTCTTATGCCATAACTTGCTTTGTTCTTCAGATGCTTTTGTGTAGAAACAGCAAATACCGTCATTATTTGTTGAGTCCAAGTCTGCAACAAACAAGCTTCCTTTCCTTGCTCCTTTCAGAGCAACTTCACCAGTTTCTTGCTGATAAAAGTGCATTTTTCTTCGTTGAATAAAACTTCAAAGCCTTTGTCTGCAAATTGGCTAACACTGAGAAGATTCACTTCAAGACCAGCTACTAGTGCTACATCATCAATGACAACATTTTCAGAAATAATCTTGCCATATCCCATTGTGAATCCTTTGCTATTGTCTCCAAAGGTCACCAATGGGTCAGCTTTCTCCTCAAACTGTGATAGCAGGACCTTATCACCTGTCATATGTCTGGAACATCCACTGTCAATGATCCATATGACTTTCTTCACTTTGCCCTGCACACAATGAGATTCAGGTGTGTTTAGTGACCCAAGCAGTGTTGGGTACTTTCTTCTTGTTAACTGATTTAGCAGAAGTAGAGTGAGTTGTTTCAGATAAAATAGAGTTCAATGATTGTTGTGCATTTTCCCTTTCTGATGTAGACTTGAGTTTTGTTTCTTTAAGGTCTACTCTCAGTTTGTGGCAACTCTTCATCACTTTCAAGTTGCAAGGGATGCAGTCAAACTTATCACAAAATGAGTAGGGATCATTTAAATATGCTTCATTGTATTTGCAAGCTCCTTCAGTTGGCTTACTAACAACCTTTTTACAAAGGTGAGTTAGATGATTTCCAGAGCCACATTTTCCACACTTCTTTCCAAGAGTATATGCAACATAAGTCAGATTATTGTTATTGCTTATCCCTATTCTCCCATTTCTATTTTTCTTCCTCTTTCTTGCATCTTCAATCTTTATTTCTTTGATAGGAGTCTTGGTGCTTTGATTGTCCATGAGATTTTCTTCAGCCTTGGAAGATTGAGTTGAATTTGCATTTTTCTTTTTATTATCCTCATCTGCAATTTCTTGCTTGATGATCAATTCTTCTTCACTGAAGTTCATTTCACAAGTCTTGAACACATGTGACCCAATATTTCTCAGCATTGCTGGAACATTTTCACTCTCTGTTGCTTTTACTCTGTCACTTATGTTTTTCTTTTTGATTTTCAAGGCATCATAATCAAGACCAATACAAATGTTTGCACATGGTTTGTTTTTCTCATGGTATTGACCAACCAATTCAGATACATTCATGAAGGACTTCAACTTTACTTCATTTTTCTCCAGTTTTTCCCTTAGCACAGCCTCAATCTCATTTGCACACTTGAGCTTGTTCTTCAGATAACCATTTTCTTGTTTCAAGGCTTCAAGCTCCACTATCAACAATTCAGTTTCTTATTTTTCACTTTCAAGCTTTTCATTCAACTTTGTTAATCTGCTAACTTCTTCATTAGCAGCAACCATGCTTGTATAAATGTGAAACATTTATGTGCTCATCTTTTCAACAGTTTCCTTATATTGATTCACATTTAAATCAGTGGAGGTAAGAGTTGGTACCAGTGATTTACATGAGGATGATTCTCCTTACTCCAAGGCCATGAGTGCATAGTTTTCAAGTTCTTCATCTTCATCATTTTCAGAGTCATCCCAACTTTTACCTTCTGCAATATAAGCTTTGCTTTGCTTTTTCTTCAGAAGAGCTTCATACTTTGCTTCAAGTTCAAGATAAGCTTTATCTTTCTTTGCCTTCTTGGGTTTCCTGCATTCTGTAGCAAAGTGACCTAGTTCATCACAACTGAAGCACCTTATCTTAGATCTGTCAACAGATCCAGTTTTGTAGTCATTCTTGCTATCAGAATTGTACTTCCCTTTTTCCTTCCAGTTGATGTCATTATTGAAATACTGTCCTTTACTTTTAAAGTATCTTGGCTTCTTTACTCTAATGTTAGAGAATTTTCTAGCCAAATAGGCCATTGACTGCTCTAGCTCATCCAGTTCTTCAAAAGTATAGAACTCATCTTTTTCCAGTTCCAGAATGACTTGTTCATGCGAGTCATTTGTTCTTTGCTCACTTGTTAAGGCAACTGGAATTTGAGAACTTGGTTCATCATTGGATGTTTGGCTTTCATTTACAATTATAGCACTTGAGCCATCCACAACATGTCCTTGACCAGATCTCAATGATTGCCTTTGAATCATTTCTAGTTCATATGTTTTGAGAATTCCATATAGAACTTCCAGAGTTATTCTACTCAAGTCTCTCCCTTCCCTGATTGCTGAGATTTTCTGTTCCAAATGATCAGGGAGAGTGAGCAAGAACTTTAGATTCACTTCTTCAGCTTCATAGTATTTGTCATGAAGCTGCAAGTCATTTATCAGCTTATTGAATCTTTCAAACACATCAGTAATGCTTTCCTTTGGCTTAGCCATGAAACCCTCATACTGTGAAATCGGTATCCTTCTCCGATTTGACCTAACTTCCTTAGTTCCTTCACAGGGTATCTCAATCTTTTCCCATATTTGCTTGGCAGTGTCACAGTTGACAATGTTGTTGTACATCACATTATCTAGTGACTCAATCAATATTAATTGCAAGCTGCTATCCAGGGAAACTTTCTCTTTTTCAGGGTCACTATACTCAGAAGGATCTTTTGGAGCATAATGAGCTGGAATAACCATGTCTCCATCTGTAGATTTCTCAACTCTAACCATAGGAATGAAGGGTCCATTCTTGAGGATCTGAATGTAGAGTGAATTGGTCATCTTGATGAACAACATCATTTTCTTTTTCCAAAGAGCGTAGTTAGCTTTGTCAAATGTAGGAATTTTAATGCTACTGATTTTCTGTGTATTCATTCTTCCAAGATTTTAAATCTGTTTACTTTCAGATTTTGCTCTGATACCACTTGTTAGGAAATGAATAACACACAGGGGGGAGGGTGAATATGTTTTTACTGTTTTTAGGCTTTTCTTGAATGTTTATGATAACACAAAGTAAATTAATTCTGATAGTGAAATGTGTTCATGCAGAATTTTAGCTTGCAGAAAATAAAGAACACAGATATTCAAAACTCACTTAAGTTTATATTAAAATTAAGACTGTTTTGCTACAAAATTTCTAGGCTCTTTGTTGATAAAGAGCTTAGCTTCTTCTTGAGAGTGTTACAAGAAATTTGATCTAAATTGTTACAACTGACTAAGGACCAGTGTTAACTTTATAATTCAGTTAACTGCTGGTTTACACAGTGTGTAATAAGACATGCTATTAGCTTTTCTAAACGGTCACTTGTTATTTTTATTTATAAAAAAATAGATCTTCCATTTCTGGCTTATCATATCTTTAGCATCCTGTGTTCACTTTGATCTTCCTCGGTCAGTTAATCTTTACCATTGATCTTGCACATTCTTCAAGCTGCTTTTTGTAGACTTGTCAATCCAGCTGTTGGATTGTTTGCTGATTGTTTATCTTGGATATTGAACTGATCTGCAATTTTGTACTTTGAGATTGTACCTCGAGATCTCCAGTTTAGGTCTATAGAACACTTGACATCTCGATAAGTATATTGGTTTATCGAGATCTCTAGTACTCTATATTTAGTTTGGCTTGTAGAGGTCTTCAGTTCTCTATAAGAGATTTTAGGCTTGTCGAGATCTCTAGTCTTCTCATCTTCACTTTGACTTATCGATAACTCTTAGTTCTCTAGTGGCTTCTTGACTTGTCGATATCTCAGAGTTCTCTAGTCAAATTAACTTGTCGATATCTCAGAGTTCTCTAGTGAATTTTGACTTATCAATATCTCTGAGTTCTCTAGTGGAACTTAACTTATCGATAACTCAGAGTTCTCTAATGAATGTAGACTTGTCGATAACTCTGAGTTCTTAAGTGAAGAAATGACTTGTCGATATCTCCAATCTTCATGTCTTCAATTTGGCTTGTCGATATCTCTGAGTTCTCTAGTAGCTTTCCTGACTCTCGATAAGCCATTCTGGAGTTCTCGAATGACTTTTCTATAACATTAAATCTGTGACTTGAAGAGATCTTGACTTAGAGTATTTTTCTCCAAACAAATTTATTTCAACTCCAAGCTTCTTTAAAATTATTTTGAGGCATGACCTTATTGATCTTCTTCCAGATAGAATCCTTAGGCTTGATACTGTTTCAGGAAAAAGACTCCAGTATGCTACTTTGCATTTTTACAGACTTTAAGTGTTACAAGTACAAAATGCAGACTAAGATAACAACACAACTTACTTAGGGTTGACCCCAAGCTTAGCTGATTACTAAAAATAACAGTTCATTGATCTTCTTCTTAGATCAGATGTTCATTTGACTTGCTTCATATTTTGATAGGGACACTAATGATATTGTTATCTTCAGTGATATTTGACATCATCACTTATATATTACATGAACTGAATACAACCTGCACAACCTGAAATGATCCGTTATTGAGAATTTCAATTTTCTTCACTTAATTATTTATTTTCATTTAATTTCACGTAATTTTAACTTGACCCGAAATTAACCCGTTTAAAAATACGAACACGATCCGAAACCCGAAATTGTGTGGAAATAAATGTTAGTACATATTCTTGTAACAAAGCAAGTAAAAAAAGTGTATGAGGTGTGCTGCACAGCCTGCACTACTTTGAAGTCAAAGATTTACTACATGAAATTGTTAAATTCAGGATTGTTTTTTAAGTTTTAAAATAAATAACACGTTAAAGGGCCAAACTGCACTCCCTGAATGCATATTAATTATTTTAAAAAAAAAATTAATTCACAAATAATATAATCTTTTCATAATATATTTGCTCCGAAAATTAAAAAAAAATAGCTGAATTTCACGTTACCTTTACGATATTCAACACACCTCAATAACTCCAATATCTCACCTAGACAGACTAGATGTGTGATTCACATTGTAATGAGATGTCCCTCTTTGTGCCACCGGTTACCAATGGAGACAGAATATCCTGTTTGTTAATTACCACTTTACTTTAGAATTTTATCACTTTTAATTACAAGCTTTACCTTTCCATTCTTTTTATCACATTTGGGGAAGGTCTAACAAATTTTCCCTTTTCATTTTATTAAAATTTGTGTAGCTTTTGAATAATGTAGTAGATAATAAAAATTGCAAAGGAGTTGAAACTTCAACGGCCACAAACAGGGTCTTTATTTGGTCCTCCCAAGACCTAAAAAAACTCTCAATTTATCTTAAAATGTAAATGGTCCCTTATTTCACATGTGATTCCCCCCTAAAAGCCTGAACAGTTTTGATTTATAAACCTGTTTCAAATGCTTCTCCATCTCCTTCTTATTATTTGTTCATTTTGAATATTTGTAAACCAATATTTGAAAAAGACTAGAATAATATTTTATCGTCATGATCCCTATTTATACACTAGAATAATATTTTATTGGCATGATCCCTTTTTATAGACTAGAATAATATTTTTTTTTCATAATCCCTGCTTATATACAGGCGTTCATTTAAAATCGAATCTAGAATCTTGATGTGTTAAACTCCTAAAATCCCGGTCTTGCTCTGCTATTAGGATGAATTAATATTAAATTTTTTGCTTTCTGTACATTAAACATGCATAATTGACACTACATTTATGATTAATCTCAATATGAAATTAACAGATTGAATCTAGTCAAGTGTCTATAATTCTTTTTGAATATGAAATTAACGGGATTATATCTGAAGCTCCCTCCATGTCATTTTAATATTTTAATAGTTTATTTTATAAAATAAAATTTTCTCAAAATATTTGTCATGTTCTATAACCTATGCAAATTTTATAATTTCAATATTAATTAAAAATTTCTTATAATGAATGTTATTGTATAAAAATTGAAAGTGCACATTATTTTATAGATTTTTCTCTATGTATATCTATTATTATGTGAAAATAAAAAAAAATATAATTTCAAATTCTTAATATATGTGAAATTTGTAAAATGAAATATCAAAATGTAATGAATGGAATAATAAGTTATAATAACTCTTTTTTCCCCTTTCAATTAATCAGGTATTATAACACGCGAACCATTCGTATATTCGCATAGAAACGTATTCAATAGTATCCTTTTTGTTTTTTGGTTGATAACAAGTCACCATTAGATTTTTGCACAGTGAGTAATTATTAACTGGCACCAATTAATACTCTTCTTTTATTGTTTGACCAATTTACAGTCCAAATAGAACGGAAAATATAGGAAATATTTGATTGAAATATCGATTTATGATTATCGCGCGAGTTTTAAAAAATTAAATAATTTATTAATAACTTATCAAGAAAAGGTTAAATTAAATAAATAATTTTTGAATAATTTATCGTTACACGTAAAAAACATAGAATCCATTTGCAAGTATTTCTCACATTTGGGCTTTTTATTAAAACAAGAAACTAATTAAGTGTGTAATAAGAGGCAATGTGTTAATGGGACCAACCAAAATATAGCTTCATGTCTCTCCCCCTCTTCTACTTGTTCAGTTCTTGAAGATAATGAGTAGAGCCTCTGCTCTTCTCTTCTCTCATGGTTTCTCAACAACATGAACCCCTTCTTGAAAACCCCATCTTTTTTCTTGATGCTCTCTTCTGTGAAGAGCCTTTTGATGAGCAACAAGATCTGGGTACTCTTTCTTTTGACCAAGAAACTGCCACAACTCTCAGTAATAACAACAATAATAAAGCTTTAATCTTGTTTCAGCAAGACTTCTTTTGGGAAAATGATGAGCTTTTAGGCCTTTTGGAGAAAGAAAAATTGACCCTTTTTAATCTTGATGATGAATCTGTAATGCAATCAAGAGGAGAAGCTGTTGATTGGATTTTAAGGGTTTGTTGTTATTATGGGTTTAATGGGTTGACTGTTGCTTTAGCTGTTAATTATTTTGATAGGTTCTTGTCAAGTTTTAATCTTCAGAATGATAAACCATGGATGAGTCAATTAGTTGCTGTTGCTTGCCTTTCTTTAGCTGCAAAAGTTGAGGAGACTCAAGTGCCTCTTCTTGTAGACTTACAAGTATGTGTACATTTGCTTTGTTTGTTTTTTTTAGTGTGTGTAATGGGTGTTTGTGGAAATGTCATTTTTTGTAAAAAAACAAAACTTGGGCTTTTTGAATATATGTTTGATTTGGTGATTGTGAATGATGGTTGTGTATAGGTAGAGGATTCAAGGTTCTTGTTTGATTCAAGGAGCATTCAAAGAATGGAGCTTTTGGTGCTCGCTTCGCTCGAATGGAAGATGAATCCAGTGACACCATTTTCATTCTTTGATCATATCATAAGGAGGCTTGAATTGGAGAGCTGCCCACATTGGGAGTTTCTAAGAAGGTGTGGCTGCCTTTTCCATTCGATTGTTGCCGGTAAGTATTAAATTAACCACTTTAATTACCATTTTTGCTATTGAAAGTATATCAAACTAGACTTAGGAATGTTGTAGTGTGGAATAGGAAGTTAATCTACTCAGTTATATTGATTGTTTCGACAATGTACATTACTTACAGATTCTAGGATTCTCCGTTACCTTCCATCCGTGGTAGCTAGTGCCATAATGTGCCTTGTTATCAAGGAAGTTGATCTTAATAATGCACCGGAATTTCAAAACCAGCTCATGGAGATCCTTAAACTCAACAAGGTTGTTTTTTGCTACATGGAAATATACAATTCTGCTTATTTTTAAGTTTTAACTCACATGGATGGAATTTAAATACCCTTGTTAATCAGGATGTCTAATTGTTCATCTGGAATGTGATTTATTGCAGGAAAGAGTGGATGAATGCTGTAACCTGATTACAGAACTACTTGGCGATTGTGGTTACAAGAAATACCTAAACCATAAAAGGAAGTACTGCCCTGTGCCTAGCAGTCCTAATGGAATCATAAATGGAGATTTAAGCTGTGATAGCGCTAGCTACTCATGGACAGTAGCTTCCTCAGTTTCATCTTCGCCTGAACCTTGCTTCAAGAAGAGCAGAGCTACGGAACAACAGATGAGACTGCACCTCTAAATCATGTTTCCATCAGTGTGCTTATCTGTCCTACTTGAGCTTCATTTGCTCTCTTGCTAAGTATATTGCAATGGTATAATATTAGCTTTGTTCTATGTAGTGATTGCAATATGTTCTCCTAAGATACAATGATGGCTTTTAATGTACAACAATTATATTACTCATCTCTAATATTCAATCCCAACAACTTTTGGTGAGTACATTGGCCTGATAGATTTTTTGTGTTGAGTTAAATACAAAGTAGATTCCCATCCCACCCAATAAGTCGTGTACCTGAAAAATAATATTAGCAACGGTTATCATTGCATATGCCCGGAGGTATGTTTTACATTTGGTTGCTCCTCACATCTGTGTTATGTAGGGGTGTATAATACTTAGAGATTGAGGGTCTAGGTCTTTGTTGTTTCTCTACTATCAGTTTTGCATAGAGCAAACAATCAACAAGGGCATGTTGAAAATACAGTTCCTTTTAGTGAGGGGGATGACAAGGATATTGTAATATCTGTTTTAGGACTTTTGTAATTGGTTTGACCTTTTTTCTCCGGTGATCATGCTTTAAGCGGTATAATAAACAGGATTAGATGTCTTTCCTCGCAAAGACATTTACTTGTCTCTTTCTTTTCCACTTCCAAAATGGAGATTGATAGAACTGTAAGTATATAACATGTCTGGCGAGTACAAAAGTATATTACATAACATGAATCTAAGGATGTATGATACACCTAATTTATAATTGATAGAAGTCTGTAATCATCAAGGCAGATGCTTCCCAGTTTTCAAACTTCCACTGCTAGACCGAATGCTTGTTAGGACTGCTTAATTAAGGATTAAGGTTCATTTTCAATTCCGCGTGATCATACTAAGGCATTTCAAGCAGCAAAACTATTTGACCTCCTGTATCATTTGTTTTCTTGAAATCGTCTGTTTGGTTCAATGACTCAGTATCTCAGCCAGCATCTTAGTTTATTATTGGTAGTGTATTTATCACTCTAGAGACCATTGATTGCCAATTTTATATGCTATCTATTGATTGTAATATCTTGCTCTAGTGCCCTTATGCCATATTGTAATGGTGTGCTATCAGCCATTCTCACCTAAAAAATGCAAGCTTAACTTCTAAATCAGTGGCCCTTGTTAACTTGTTGCTAAGAAATCTAGCTATTTAAATCTTGCATTTAGTCATCATATGGGTAATATGTGCTAAAAAGTATAGCTAATAGCAAATGATGCATGCATTACACAAGTTATCAAGTATATAAAGGCATTGGTGCCTTATTAAAATACATATTAAAATGAGAAAGTACAAAAAGGATAAGAAACTGAAGGGATGGTATAAATTTTGGGCATTTGACTTTTCAGATAGAATTGTGGTACCTCTTGATCTTGTGGGGTTTACATGTCTATAATGTCCTGGAGTTTCTTGCTTTTCCCGCTTTTTGGTTGATCTGCTCTCATGCATACATAATGCATTACATATAAATACTGTCTCAGTACAATAATTATTTAGAGGTGAGATAGGTTGAGACTTGAAACTTTGAAAGTTGTCAAGAGAGCAGAGTAGCTAAACTATTTGGGCTCCACTTGATAAATATGGAATGATATGATTGTTACTTTTCCTTTTCTCTTTTTGCTTCATTCAATTATTCATCTCAGATTACATTCTAATTTTAACATTGTGACTCTATTGTACCACTGTTTTACATGATTCTTCTAGCATCAGTGTTTAGTATCTGCAGTATTAGGGAGTTACATTTATGTTTTATATGAATATAAGGGGCTAATTCATTCTTAACGTGCCTACGATTTTTGGTTGCAGTAAATATGTTACGACAATCATCTCTCACGTACCCCGTATATAGTGTGATATATTACAATTATTCCCTCCAGCTTGTCCAAAAAATCTGCCATCTACTAATTTGTGAATACTACTTGATAATCTCTATTCTAAAAATCACCGATTTTACCGATTAATTATTTTAATATGCTCTGTCGATTTGATTTTATAATCCGATTAATCATTGCACTATTTTTTTAAATTAATATATTTAGTATAATAAATTAATTATTTTTAAATTTTATTAAAAACATCCGATTAATGTTCCGATTAATCACTGAAAGGTCGCATTACCGAACAATGCCGATTTCCGCTTTCTAGAATAATGCTTGATATTATGAAAGATATTCCCATTGTGATCTTTTGGCACCTTTTTCTAGTGCAAGGACTCTAGTGATGTAGAGGAGCCTGCCTGGGAAATTTGTTGACTGGTATGCTGTGTCAGAATATGAGGGTAGCTTAATCCAGGTTTAAGATTGACAAATCCAGAATCAAAAGATTAATCATGTGTTTTAGATGGTCCAAAGTGGTTAATAAGAATTTAGATGAATAGATAAACTTCTAATGCAATATCCTAATATTAGATTCATTTTGAGGAGCCCTGAAAATTAATACTATGACAGGAGGCAGATCACCAGTCCAAGTTGAATATTTGCAGCATTGAACTGCCATCTGAGTCCCTTACATATAAACAGACTGAGAGTATTTATTTACATAAAATGTGCATTTTACAACTTATTTCTTGTAGTTATTGATTAGCAAGTACCCTTTTTACCGACAGTAAAAAATCTTGGTTAATGAAAACCTTTTTACCGACAGTAAAAAATCTTGGTTAATGAAAACTGAAGATTTGAAACCATACTTTTTCATATCTTGTCTCTTGCTTTCATGCATTTTCTGTCTTCTGTCCACATCCATAGATGGTTTATCGATCCGTTAAAATAAAAACCCTAAAATCAAAAATTGAAGCACGGAATTTGTGGTAATTTTTCGCAGAATGATGATTACAACCATTTATATTCCGGGGAACAAGACCGTACAAACTACTGTAACACTGATTATCTGAGGCTAATTGTCCTTTGAAATATTGTGTGTTTGCTTAGAATCTAAATCTTTATGGCCGTACAAATAGATAGAGTTAAAGAATAAATCATTTAGAATGAAGCTTGATTACAAAATCATTTGAACTGATTCGGAATCCAAATGTTAGAGATGGTAATTTATTTATTTTTTGTAGTAAAAAGGAGTGTCATATCGAAAGGGACAAATGATACTCTTGTACAAAATGATACGTCCATCATCTTCAATTCTCCTTTTCGTATATTCCCTCGTTCCCGCTTAATTATTATGGTTTCTGACACAATATTGAACACGTATTTTAAAAATAAATAAAAATTATAATTTTATAATTATTTTAAAAAAAATCGAATAAAAATAGAATATTTAACATTTATTCAGAAAAAAAATAAAATTTAGAGAAATATATTTTTAATTCATTTTGAAATGCGTACATGTCCGATACTGATAAACGATAACAATTTGAAGAAACGGAAACAATATTATCATTGGTGTGTATGTGTAGGGACTGTATTGCTGCTCAATACTTGCTGGCTGCATGTATAGGTGAGTTGTCTCGTCAATTCAAAGGCATATAAAGTGAGGGAGGAGGTGGGGGGAGAGGCCCCCATATTGAAATGAAATGAAGTCATGGCTCAGAGTATTTATTCAACAAACAGTTTACTTTAGAGGGGAAGATATGAAGCTCCTCATCATCAATTTAATTCCACAACTACAATAAAGTTTGTGACCTAGCTACGCCTCTAGAAATTTGGAATGGTCAAACAAACTGCCTTACTCGACTATTTCAATTTCTGGAACCCACTCCTCGTGGCTGTGTTCATTTCATTTCCGTGGATACCATGTGAATGCGTATTAGTATTAGTATTAGTATTACGATTTTGGCACAACATAAAAAAACCATAGAAAAACCCTAATATAGTCTTTCTTACTACTCTCTATGTTTCAATTTATCTTTGTTATTTGAATTTTTATAATTAAATTGACTCAATTTTGACCGAAAACTTTACGTAGTATAATTTCAAAAATACTTATAAAATTTATATCATTAAAAAGTATGTTTAATCTACTTTTATATGTATATTTTAATTTTTTAAAATAATGAAAGAATAAGTTTTTATTTACGGTCAAAATTGAGTTAATTTAATTATCAAAAGTCAAACAAGACATATAAATTGGGACGGAGGAAGTATTTGTTAAAATTTGTTAAGATGAAAAATCTTTATTTCCCCATGCCTAAGAGCAAGTCCCACATTCTCTTATATGAGCTCTTAAGTTCAATTATTAGGATTTTGACAAAAAAAACACTCAAACAGTGTCTTAGTACTTGCTTATATCACTAAGAGCACCTCCGACAGCTTAGCTATTTGGAGTCTTAAAGTCAAATATAAGGAACATAGAGAAAAAAACTATTTCAACAACAGTATCCTAGTGATTTCTTAAATCAATAAGATTCACTAAGATCTTATTCTCATTCCTTATCTTTAGCTAAGCCCTCTCCTCTTTTAACTTTTATTTTATAATATATATTTGAAAAAAACATTTTAACTTTTATTTTATAATATATATTTGAAAAAAACACTTTCTCTTTCTTTACTTTATATAATAATGTTACTTTTTAATGATTAAATATTGTATAAGGAATGAATATAGGGAATATTGTTTGAGTTGAAAATAGCTATTGATGTCTTAAGTTACTAAGATCCAATATTTTATATTAAATTTAGGGAATGACATAAGAAGCTTTTGGAGATGCTCTAAGACATGAGTTTAATTCTTTATCTTTAAGAAACTTCTAGTGCTCCCTTATTACATTTTTAACAATAAAAAATTCATTTATCTCTTTGTTTGTTCCACTTTGTGTTCATATCTTTTCAAATTTATTTAATATAATAATGATAAGGAAATAAGATAAGGATCATTGTTAGAGTTAAAATTCAAAATTATGTATTAAATCACTAAGAGTTAATATTTTATAATATTTATAAAAAAAAACCACTAAAACACTATTGGACTTGCTCTAAGCTTTAAGAGTATATGAGTTTTCCAAATTTGCTTATTATGTTTACATTTTTACTATTGCAAGACAATAATCATCTGTCAATTTAAATATATTGCGACAATCATAAGTCAGTAATCGAAACCTTTATATTAAGCACCTTAACGTCAAGATTTGGCGAAATTGAATCATAACAATCATCTCTGTAACTTGAAACCTTAATATTAAGCACCTTAACGTCAAGATTTGTAAAGTTGAATATAATTTACGGCACAAGCGAAGTTGAAATCTTTAATTAAAGATTAAAAAATCATGTTCGAGATTTTGACTGGTGTGAACTGTTTAAGGTTTAGGAGGTACATAAAACATTCCTCAAAATCCCACTACAGGAGTTGGAATATAAGATT
This sequence comes from Apium graveolens, assembly GCF_009905375.1. Taxonomy (NCBI): domain Eukaryota; kingdom Viridiplantae; phylum Streptophyta; class Magnoliopsida; order Apiales; family Apiaceae; genus Apium; species Apium graveolens. The sequence goes on from NC_133651.1 coordinate 5,623,410, forward strand.
GGTGGTGTCTGTTTGGTTCATGTATTGGCACTTTGAGTAATGGTAATGAGTTCACACACAAACACACGCACAGTATATATAAATTAAAAGACTGATTTGTCTTTTCAAGACAGAAGTTGCTTGACAGTGGAGTTGACAGATGAATGAAATGAATTACTGTGTTTCGACAACTAAGATACAAATGGAAAACAACACTAACTGTGTGTGACATGACTTCAATATCTGCAATTTTTTTTATGTTGTGTTAAGTTTATTACAAAATCTTCTCATAGTCAGGGAATATATGTTGCCCTGGCTGGAATCAACTTATGTTCCATCCCTTGCCCTGGTTAAAACAAGAGAAATGTGTCTTAACTTTGTACCAATCTGGCTGTCCATTTCTTTCGATATACTTGTAACGTCACATGTAGCATGTAACGAAGATTATGTAGCATGTAATACCAATATGTCAATAAATTTCTTTCGATATACTTGTAACGTAATATGTAGCATGTAACGAAGATTATGTAGCATGTAATACCCGTCTGGTTATAAAGTTTCGCTGCATTTGTATGCCGTTGTGCAACTTCTCATCCCTTCTATATATGTGATTATGATATTAAATCAATGAAAATGTACAAATTATGTCCTTAAGAGATGATTTAAAACCTCAAAATCGGATCATCATAAATTCGCAATCATATAGGTATCGTTAATTACAATTGAAATCTATCGTGTCAATTTTCCTTGAACATGATCTAGGAACGCAACAAGCTTGTTGGTAGAACAATAAATCAAAGGGGTTAATTTGAAATAGCTTCTCTGGCAGTTTGAAGGGTTGCCTTGGCAGAAGCAGCAGCATTTTCCAGGACACCGCCGCTGGTGTTAGACTTTTTGGCCGGGGGGTGTGGCTGATGAGTCACCTGCACCGGCCTTTGTTCTTGTTGTTGCCCTCCAGCTGATGTCCTGTAATCTACCGTCTCCACCTTCTTCTCTCCTGCATTCGCGATCCCAGCTGCCTTTACATAAAAATTAACCAAACAATTATATAACGGTTTCACAAATTGAGAATGATTTCGGTACAAAGACTGTAAAACCTGTTGGAACAAGAATGCATATCCGTATTTTTTTTACCTGATTATTGGTTGATGGATTGCTGCTGCTCATGTTCGCTGATATGCTAAACTTTTCAGTTTTGGAGATGATAATGTATTTCACCATCAACAAATTATAAATACATTTCCTTAAGTTTTGTAAGGCAATCAGCTATTGCCAATCATGGGGATACTTCCTATTTTTGGGGATAATTTTAGTGGTCAAATTTCCAAATTAATGAGATCTTTGTTGTTTAAACATAGTCCTACCCAACATTGAAGTCCATTGCTAACGTCCCAGTGAGATGAACTCCCATAATCTCTTCAACACGAGCTCTAGTAACTGGGAACCCTCCTTAATCTTCGAATTGTACATGATGTGTATCATAAATATAAGCACAATATATGAAACAAGTCTTGAATACCAATATTTGGAATTAAAACTAAGAGGCCCTTGACATCATTTACTTCAGTAACCAGGTGAAATTAAAGTTTAAATTGTGATAGAAGATTCACGATTATGTATTATGACAGACAGTAGAACATGGATTGTAAAAACAATTGTCGACGATCTACTTTAACATATACTGAGAGGCGAGAGATATTATGGTGAACAAAATGTCTATGGAACCAAATGTGGGCAGGTCATTCATTCTTAAACTAGAGAAGAATCAGAAAGTGATTAGAGGCGATGGACTGCAATTGACATCAGAAGCATCAGAAATTCTTTGCCTTGGTGAAGCTTTGTTAATGGCAGCTGCATCAACGTCAACATTGACAATGCTTTTCCTTTTCTGAGTATCAAAGTTTTCTTTATCTTCTACAACCTCAGATATAGGACTCAGAATATCCCGTTGCTTCTTCTGCTGGCACAGTATGGCTCGGGCTTCTTCCACAACTGAAGCATCATCGTCTGCAGCATACAGAATCCTTAATATTGCTTCAACGACCTGAAATTAAAACGATACTTTAGAATGCAATAAAATATAATAATGCTTATGAATATCAAAGAGAACCAAGCAAAGAAACATACAGGTGTATTCTCAATCTGTGGAGACTGGCACAGGATCTCGATATCCCTGAGCTTAGCAAAGTAGAAATCCCTCTCTTTCTCAAGCCCATCAACTGATAGCTTCAATTCTGTGATCTGCATATTGCTGTAAAAGTAAGATTCTAGACAACATTCTATATTTAGTTAAAAGTTCAATAATGCACTAATAACTTTACCTGTTTTTCATACTCGGGCTCTGCCTTTGAAGTAGGTCTACAAACCTTGACTGATTGAGTAGCTGCACTTGTATGAGGTGCATCAGTTTTTCGAGCATTGTGAGTTCTAGGTGCATTTCCTGCAGGTTTATGCGAAGCTTGTGATGGTGCACATTTCCTGCTAGCATCCTTCCCTCCTTTGCTAGGCTCTCTCCTCTCCAAAGGATTGTAACTGACATTTAACCATAGTAACAGATTCTCAGGATAATGTCAAATGGTAATACATGAGGAACGACACAAGCAAAACTGAGTAGAATTTCTCTTTCGGTGCATCTAAATTTTGAAAAAGGATATGCTTCTAATTGAGATAGTCTATTTAGACAGATGAATTCTTTCAAGTACAAAAACAATGAGAAATTAGTAAGGTCGTAAAAGGCTGAAAGATTGATATTAACAAAGTTAGTTACAAATTACAATCGACCTATATTGAGAGTTTGCTTTATGGGAGTAGAGTTTAAACAATTTTCCTTGAAGACCTATGGAAAACAAAAAAAAACTGCCAGGTACTTTCTCAGGTATAGTACACTATTCCAGCAATCTGAGTGGTTAACAAGTCATAACATTTAAGTAAGTTAAAACAGCTCAAATCTTATCTGACTAATTCGTGACGTGAGATCAAAACCAAGTCAAAAACACAATTATATGTGCTGATTTACCTGCAAAGAATCTAAAAGCAACCAGTACCATTATGTTAAGAATGAAAGTAGAAACTTACAACGGACTAACAATTTATCTACACAGAAAGAAAGGGTACTTCAATATACCAATCTGTTCCCAAGGTTAGTAAAAAAAAATATTTAAGCACAAACATGCAGCAAACAGAGAGATGCTACCAAATCCTCTTCTTTTAAAGAAATAGTCGTTTTCACTAAGAACATTTATACACACACGGAAATATAGTAATGATAAAGAACTGATAAATAATTTTAACCTGCAATTGATCAGGTATTATCGTATTACTATTATAATATTATATGCATGCCTATGATATGTAATTCGTAATATTAAACACTTTATGCATCCAAGTACACAGGTTAAGATGCAAACAACTTACGTGGAATGGATGACAGTGGCATAAATAAAACCAATGGTTAATCGTTACCTGTGTAGCTTGTCACCCCCACTTACTGAATCACAGTATCGCTTCATCCACTGCATAAATTCAAGATTATCCAAGGGTCTTCCTTTCACGAGCTTGCTCACCTCAATGTGCTGAACCAAGCAACTTTGTCAAGTCATGTAAAAATGTAGAACACTATTATATGCCACTCGCCAAAATAAGTAATGATTGATCTCACATTAAAATACACAAATAATGAACAATTAATGAGTGAAAAACAGCAACCAAAGAGAAGCAGGAATATGAACTAATGTTTGCAATTTATCTCCTGAAACAACTGTCTAGGTTTTATTGACCTCTTGAGACAATCAAAATGGCATAAAAGATATAAAGAAACAACCCATTAGGCATCAAGACAGAAGGTACCAAGAGACATAAATTTTTTGAAAGTACTACTACTAGCATCGTTAAAAGATTACCAACTCTGCTGAACATTAAGGTATTAACAGAAACAACTATATAATTTATACCAGTAACGAGTGGATAACCATAACAAACCCCTCGAACAAATATGAAAATGATGGCGCCAGGAGAATTTCCACAATAGACCTCTCCTAAACCAAGTTCTTGTAAAATCATAAGATATCGACAAAAGGCACTTAATGCATCTCATATAATATAACAAATATATCTGTAATTCTTTACATTACAATCTCAAACTAGGAACAGTTGGTATCATTCCTCATAAAATCGAAATAACCCATCACCTAAGCTTTTAAATCAACCAATTCACAACACAATTGCAACCATTACAGTCATGAGTAACACTATGCTAATAGCATAAAACCATAAAACACACATAAACACGGAGCAATAGATGTATGACATAACAAATTATAGAGATAACCTTGGTAATCTTCAACTTATTGAAGATATCCTGAAGAACTTTATAGTTCTGAATCATCTCGTACTCGCTTTTCGCATCGAAATTCACTTTGTGCATCGGCACCATCCCAGGATGTACAGCATCCATCAATTGACAATGAACAGCACCAGAACACGCCTTCAATCAACCACAATTTCATATAAATTAATAAAAATAAATAAATTTGGGGGTTAGGGTTTCGAAAAAAAGAGGCAATTACAGTAAAACCTCGATATATGAATATTCGATAAACAATCAATCTCGTCAAATAAATAACTGTTTTCGGTCCCAACATATTAGAGACGATGTATTTTTAACCTCGATAAATAACATATTAGAGATGATGTATTTTTAACCTCAATAAATGAATAATCTCGGTAAATGAATAAAATTAGAGTACCTCTTCGACTTTGGAGAGATTGAGCTGAAGAGTAGTGTTGATCCAAGACAAGATCTCAGATCTGCCGACGAAATAAGCGCCGTCCATCATTCCTATGTTTGTCGCCATTAATTCAAGCTTTCTCTCTCTACAATTTGTGTGTTTAGTGTTGAGATGTTATCTAGAGAGAGAACCCAATTTGAATATTGGGATGAAATGGGGGTTTGAGCGGGCCTTTTATGGTTTTAAAATACGGGAGGAGCGGTTCTTAAAAGTTGAAATATTGTTTCCTCATTTTCCCTTTCTTTTCTTTTTTTTGCACCATTATTGTTTTTTATTTGTTACCTTTAATAGATTATTTAAGTGGTGTTATGTTGTATTTTTTTACAGCGGGCAATAGGGTCGTGTCATATACTTTCGTGTCGTATAATTTCGTGTTTCATGTGCGTAAACACTCATATCCGACCCGAAATGATTTCGTGTACCAATATGTGAAACCCATATCCGATTAGAATCGTGTCGTGTACTTTTCGTGTATATTAAATAAAAAATTAATATAATATATATACATATAATATATAAAAATATTATTTTAATGTATAATTTAATGAAATATGGATAGTGTATATATAAATATATATATTTTTACATAATATTCAATAAAAACTTGTAAATGTTTATATTATATTTATATTATATACATAAATATATGCATGTGTTATATATATTAATTTATAAATATATTTATCTCGTCTAATTTCGTGTACTTTCGTATACCTAAATTGAAACGCATATCTGACACTAAATCTATCGTGTAATTTCGTGTTCGTGTACATTCGTGTTTCATGTACCAAAAATTAAAACTCATACCCGTATTTTTCGTGTCGTTTCGTGTCGTGTACCAAATTACCCGCTCTATATTTTTTAGACTTGTATTTTTCAAAATAAAAGGACTTTTTCATGTATTTTTTAAGTTCGTGTTTAATTTATAACAAAATAATCCTTTTATATTTTATCTGACATGATCAATATTTTGTAATATAAAGTGGTAAATTAATAGTTTTTTATTAATAAAAAAAGTATATTGCAGTTTGTAAACCACATATTTGACCAAAAAATACTTAAGTACTCGTACGATTAAGTTCAGGTTGAAAAATCGTCATGTTTAGTTGAATTTTGTCAAGTGATGTGCGAATAAGGTGTCTCATTTCCTAACGAGCCACGATAGTTCTATAGTTGATCGTACCTGTAATGGGGGAATGCCCACCAGAATTCATTCATGTACTACGTAATGATTTGAATGTCGAATGAAATATAACCTTCTTTCAACAAAAAAAAAATAAAGAAGGTCGGTGGCAGTTTGTCCCCCAAACATCACGATTAACTTTAGTTTGAAACCTGACTAGAAGAAAAAAACTTCAATTTAAAATGCTCTATCATTTTTTCTCCCTGTTAAAAAATATCGGGGCGTTTTGCTAACTACCTAATATAATTTTCAATTTTATCAAAAAAACATATATAATAATTTGATGTCATATTCAAAAAATTAATTATTTTATTTGTAAGAAATGTAACTGGCTAATTTGATTGATTTAATAAAGGACGATTTTATTTGAATATTTTTAAAATAATTGTGATGTTCAACCATTTTCTAAAGTCCATCAAGGATGATTCTGTTATCAACTTCCGCCTGCCCCGTTTGCTTGTGGGTGTGCAACCGAAGTGAAGCGAAACTCTATGTTGTTATCATCGCAATACTCTCTGAATTCTGCATTATCAAATTGTCGCCCATTATCCGTGACAAGGATGCGTGGGATTCCGAATTGGCATATCACATTCTCCCAGAAGAATTGGGCAATTTTCTTAGTGGTTATCTTGGCTAGCGCCTTAGCCTCAATCGACTTTGTGAAGTAGTCTATGAATACCACAATGAACTTCCTCTGTCCCGATACTATAGAAAATGGTCCAAGTATATCCATTCCCCATATTGCAAAAGGGATGGGTGTGCTGATAGATGTAAGCCTCTCCGGGGGCTGCCATACTATTGGAGCGTGCCTCTGGCATCTGTCGCAGTTCTTCACATAAGTTTTTGCATCGGCTAGCATAGCAGGCCAGTAGAATCCCAATCGAGTTATCTTGTGGGCGAGGGTCCTGCCCCCAAGTGTTGTCTACAAATCCCTTCATGGGCTTCTTTAAGCGCCTCATCTGCTTCAAGAGGTCTCAAACACTTCTGGTATAGAATAACAAAGGACCTTTTGTAGAGAAGGCCTTCAATCAAGGAATATCGCAATGCTCTCACCGACAGCTTGCGTGCCTCCTGGGCATTGTCGGGGAGCCATCCAGTCTCAAGGTGGTTTTTGATCGGATCTATCCAATAACTTGCTACACCAACCGGTGCTATCAGATATATGACATGTATAGTATGGGTCTTCAGGACCTGGAAGTAGATACTTCTCGAATAGTTCTCGATTTTGGACGAGGCGAACTGGGATAGCGCATCAGCCGTAGTGTTCTTCTCTCTTGGAACATGTTCTGCGTACCATTCATCAAACTGAGTCAGTATTCCCTTCACGACTCTCAGATACTTGGCCATAGTATCATCTTTGGCCTCAAACTGTCCATTGATTTGAGCAACTACAAGTCTTGAGTCACCACGGACCTTAAGGTTTTTGGCCCTCACGGCTCTAGCCAAGCCTGAGCCGGCTATCAATACTTCGTATTCTGCTTCGTTATTCGTAATTGGGAAGTCCAACTTCAAAGCATACTCAATCATGAACCCATCAGAGCTTTGCAAGACTAGGCCTGCACCACTAGATTTTGTTTTGGATGCTCCGTCAAAATGGAGAACTCAATATTATTTCTGGATCGTTTCTTTATCCTTCTCTTTCTCTCCTCCTTCCGGGGTTACTATCTCTTGCCCTCGACTTCTTAGTCGTTAATAGTGCATTCGACCATGAAGTCTGCTAAGGCCTGAGCCTTGATGGGCGTCGAGGTTTGTACTTGATATCAAATTTTCCTAACTCAATTTCCCACTTGATGAGCCTTCCACAAGCCCTCGGGCTATGAAGAATGTTCCCCAAGGGTTGGTCCATCAGGACTTCGATCTTGTGAGCCTGGAAGTATGGTATCAACTTCCTCGAGGCTGTGATGACGGCAAGTGCAAACTTCTCTGTGGTGGAGTAGTTCAACTCTGCTCCGTGGAGCACCTTGCTTACATAGTATACCGGCTTCTGGAGTTTCTGTTATTCCTTTATGAGGACTGCACTTACAGCTTGTTCAGATACCGCTAGGTAGAGATAAAGGGTGTCCTCCGGACTTGGTTTGTCCAGTAACGAGGCTTATGTCGTGTATTTCTTTAGCTGTTCAACGGCCTCTTGGCTCTCAGATGTTCATTTAAAATTCTTCACCTTATTTAGGGTTCTGAAAAAGGGTAAGCATTTGTCTCCAGACTTGAAGATGAACCTCCATAAAGCTGCAATTCTCCCTGTCAACTTCTAAACTTCCTTGATGGAGCGTGGTGGCTCCATGTCCAGGATGGCTTTGATTTTATTGGGGTTGGCCTCTATTCCCCTCTTGGAGACCATGTGACCCAAAAATTTTCCAGACCCAACCATAACAAGATAACAAAACACACCAAAGTCAATTATAAAAGATACATTAGGGGGTGTCATCCTTGTACATTTTAATTTGATTATGACCATCCATAAAACTTAACATCTCGTGCCCAGCGATGACATCAATCAAGGTATCAATGCTTGGTAGGGGCAGCTGTCCTTGGGACAAGCATCATTCAAGTCAGTGGAGTGCATATCCTCCACTTCCCATTGGCCTTCTTAACCATTACGGGGTTGGCCAACCACTTAGGGAATTGCACTTTCTCAATGAATCCAGCTTATAAGAGCTTCTCGACCTCCTGTTTAATGGTTTTCAGCCTATCAAGGGCATAAGTTCTCTTTTTCTGCTTTACGGCCTTCCGAGTTGGATCGACGTTCAACTTATGAGTTATGAAGTTCGGGTCAATCACAGGCATATCAGCTGCTGTCCAAGCAAACATGTCATTATTCTTCTATAGAAAGTTGTCAATTGTCCCTTCAGGGGCTTGTCCAAAGATGCTCCAATATACAGATCATCTCCCGGTCTAAGGAGTCAAGGGGAATCGGGACCAAGTCCTTTGTTGGCTTTCCTTGAAGTTCTTCATTCTCACGGACATCCATGTCTTCTATGGGGAGGACCTGCCCCCCGGTTCCATCGGGCCTAAGTGCTGCAACGTAGCAACTGCGGGCCATTTTCCGATCTTCTTTCGCCTCTCTAACAACGTTTCTAATTGGGAACTTCAGTACCATGTGGTAGGTTGAAGGCACGGTCTTAAACGCATAGATCCCTATTCTACCCATGATGGAATTGTAAATAGAGGTTGTCTTAACAACCTGAAAGTTCAACATTTGTGTGGCCTACCTAGGCTTTTCTCTGATAATTACGGGAAATTGTATTGCTCCTTTGACTTTGCATTTACCAAGTCCTTTGTTGGCTTTCCTTGAAGTTCTTCATTCTCACAGACATCCATGTCTTCTATGGGGAGGACCTGCCCCCTGGTTCCATCGGGCCTAAGTGCTGCAACGTAGCAACTGCGGGCCATTTTCTGATCTTCTTTCGCCTCTCTAACAACGTTTCTAATTGGGAACTTCAGTACCATGTGGTAGGTTGAAGGCACGGCCTTAAACGCATAGATCCCTATTCTACCCATGATGGAATTGTAAATAAAGGTTGTCTTAACAACCTGAAAGTTCAACATTTGTGTGGCCTACCTAGGCTCTTCTATGATAATTACAGGAAATTGTATTGCTCCTTTGACTTTGCATTTCACGTGGTTAAACCCATAGATGGGTGTGTCAGATGGAGTTAGTTGAGAATCATTGTAGCACATCCTTATGAGTGTGTCATGTAAAATAATATCCACGGAAGCTCCATTGTCGACTAATACCCTCATAACAGGACAATCTCCAATTATCGGAGTGATAACCAGAGGATCATCCTGAGGAAATTTCAAACCTTCAAGGTCTAGGTCGCCAAATTCAAGCGTCATATATGACTTAGAGCGCTTAGACGGTTCTCCGACTATGCTCATCACCTCTCTCGCATAAGCTTTTCGAGGGTTCCTTGTAGTCCCACCTGCTGTAGGTCCTCCCGAGATCATATTGATTACTGGCCCTCAGGGCTACGGGTTGCGATCTCTATCGTTACCCCTTCGATTATCGTCTCTTTGGTCATTGTTTCTCTTTTGTCCTCCAGCCTCCTTACCCTTGGTGGAACGTCCGAATTTTCTCCTTCAGATTAAATACTCAATCTCATCCTTGAGTTGCCTACAATCATCAGTATCATGACCAACATCTTTATGGTACCTGCAGTATCGACTCTTGTCTCTTTTCTCGGGGTCTCCCCTTAGTGGCTTCGGCCATTTGAACTCTTTGTCCTTCTAAATTTCCATAAGAATTTGGCTCATTGGAGCGTTCAACCTCGCATATTTAGTGAACCTTGATTGCTGATTCTTCTTAGAAGAAGAGTCAGAGCTTTTGCCAATTCGAGGATACTTGTCCTTGGCATAGTACTCCTGGTCCGTCTTCCGCTTCTTGTTGCCAGCAGGTTTATTACTCACAGCTGTCTTTTTCATACTTTCCTCCACCTTGATATATTTTATGGCCCTATCCTGGAGCTGCAACATGCTTTCAGGTGGACGTTTGGCCAGGGACATCTTAAAGAACTCATCTATAGTCCCTTATTGTAGATATATCATAACTACCTTATCGTCAAGATCAGGGACCTTCAAAACCTCCTTCGTGAATCGGTTCAAATAATCTCTTAGGGACTATTTTGCTCATTGGACTATGCCCATGAGAGAAGCTGAACTCTTCTCGTGTACTCTGCCAGTAATAAATTGCTCGATGAAATCTTGACTCAATTCTTTGAAAGATCCAATGGAGTTTGGGGGCAGATGGCTATACCGCCTTTGAGCAATACCCGATAGGGTTTGAGGAAAGTCCTGACACTTAATAGCGTCGTTCACGGGCTGTAGCAACAGGGCATTAGAGAACGTTCTAACATGATTAGCAGGGTCGTCAGTACCATCGTATGCCTTGATGATGGGCATCTTGAACTTCCTTGAGATGCGGACATTCATTATCTCTTCAGTGACTGGTGGGTTTGGATCATCAGGATCTCTCAGGGGTATAAGATCACTTTGATCAGCCCTTGGGGAAGCAACCCTTCTTGGTATCGGACCATCCAGGTCTATGATTGGAGGAAGATCTCCTTGCCTCGCATCAAAGTAGAGGTCTTGGGGTCAGGTGCGCCTCCAAGTCGCGCTTCATCCTTTGAATCTCAGCTTCGTGAGCCCTGATCCTCTCTTGGTGGACATCTTGGGGATTCATCCCTTGAGTGCTCCTGGGCCGTTGGTTGGTATCAGGCATCGGCTCTTTACTAGTATGCCTCCTCCTTGTAGCGACCTCGTCGTCCGATGATTCATAGTCTCTATCAGAATGTGGTCCAGAGAATTCTCGGTCCTCTGGAATAGGAGCCAAGACATGTATGTATTGGGGGATCCGCCCTTGTGCTTCGCTCCGATTAGAGTGTCCACTTCCTCAAACTTCGAGGTATATAGACATCCCCCAAGGGGGGTTAGTGGTTACGATCGTTGAGTACTCTTACCTAACGGGTTAAGGGTTCACAGGTGCATGTAACTGCTGATATTGGGGATTCGTCCCTCGAGAAGCCAGGGGATTCGTCCCTTGTGGCTGAGCCTCGGTTGCCTCTACCGGGGTTCCTATTTGGGTGGAGGCATAGGTTGAGTGCGGCGATACCTCTACCACTGATGCGATTGTTTGCGATGGGACAAGAGTGTCCGTTTCACTATTGTTTCTGCTCCGTGTGTTCACCATGGTTGTTGTATTCTTCCCACAGACGACGCCAAATGTTGTGGACTAAAAACTAGAGGGAGTTAGTACTTAATGCTAGGATTTGTGAGTTTCGAGTTTTAATGTCCGCTCTCGCGTTCGGGACTATCGGTTCTTATAAGATGCCTACGTATCTCTGTCTGGTAGAGAATTAAGCCAAAAACGTAGTTATAGGCTGAATGGTAGAGCTCTTTATATAAAGGTGAGTCTATGGTTAGACTTGTGTTGAGAGACTTGGCGGACAAGTCTCCAACTTAGATGGTGATTAAGAGTCCTATAAGGGAAGGAACTCCAGAACCTTCTGTGTAGGACTTGAATCCGTTTGGAACACATGTCTCTGCTCTTTCAGCCGTATTGGGCCTAGTCCGTGAACAACTTATGTCCGTGGACCTTGACGACCTCTGCTGCTGGGCCTTGACTATATGGGTCGTCTTGAGTCTGCTACGAGATTGAACCAGACAGGTCTATATTGGATTTCAGACAAAAAGCCTAAATGTAATTAATGTGACATTTAATGTGTCTTTAAGATGTATTTTCTATCCATATCAGTAACTATGTAATATTTTTTTTATTTCATTTCCGTTCTTTAGTTTCACGTATTGATTATGTATAAATTGCATAATTATAATTTATTTATTATATATTGTTATCCTATTCCCAAAATATAAGACTCTGCAACAACATTATTTTCGACTAGTATGTAGCACGTGTTTCGTATCGAGGCACCAAGGGTTTTTTTTATAATATTTTTTAATGTATTGATGTAAAATATATTTTTTAGTAATAACAATTGTTGTGAAAATGAATTAATAAACTAATAAAATGATAGTGAAGTAAAGAGAAATTAGATGATATTAACAATTGCAAAGATAACATATCTCTTGTTTTAGTCCAGCTACTTTTAAAAGAAAAAATATTGAAATTATTAAATGATTAAATGAATGTAAATAAAACAAATTTTAGACAATAGATGACATTAAGAAATTGAAAAACTTATACTCAAATATAAATTTGGGTTTAATGTTCTCAAAAAACGAAGGAGTTTAATATTTCAGACAATAAGATTAAAATGCTACAACTTAGGTAAATGATAGAAAATGTTTTTGTACACAATTTTTTTTGTACAATTTTTCTTTTTCGTAATTTCTTCGCCTAAAAGCAATATAAAAACTTGGTGAAGAGACACATGGGAGAGTAATATAAACATGGCCGTGACAACAAGTGGGACTGGAAATATACACACCAACCTTTTTTAAAGGCCGACCTTTAATTTTACTAATCGTCGTTGCAAAACATATTTGCAACAACTGTCTCCTACATATCTACATAATTGACAAAATGGTTATCGTCCATTCATTCAAAAGTTATATGAAGATCAATTATGTGTTTACTCAATTTCCGAAGATCAATTATGTGTATTTACTCAATTTCAGATTGCACGAAAATACTTCCGGTATATAATATTTTGATTTACACTCAATTTCTGAACGCACGAAAATACTTTTGGTATATAAAATTTTAGTTTATACTCTATTAAATGATCCGTAAATCATATTGCTTATCATTTGAAAAGAGTTTCGTGATTAAATGTTAGTTATGCCTATTCGGTGGATCGTAAACATGAAAACGTTGATTTTGATTTCATGTAAAATTTGAGTATTGGAAATTACATAGAATGGCCCATCTTCTCAGCCCATATCATTTGTACTAAACCCAACTTAAATCGGCGCTTCCCTTAAATCCCTAGCTTTCTCCCTGTTTGTATCAACATTATTTCTCCTCCAGTACCCTCTGGTTAGTAATTTCTAAACCTCTCTTTTGTCTATTTTATTTTCCCCTCAATTTTTAACACTAGCATTTTTTTTAATGATGAATAATCACCTGAGTCGTTTTACACTTTTTTTTTAATTATATTCATTTGAGAAAGTATGCGATTATGTTTTTTTGACTATTCGTGCTCTCAATTATGCTGGTTCATTTGTTGTATATGTTTTATATTCGAAAGACTCATTGTTAGAGCGTTTTTGCAAATTGATTGGAATTGAAATATTGAATACTTGAAGTTGTATGAATGTGTGTGTTGCCAACAATTGGCTATTAGGCGTGTTTAGTGTTTTTATTGAATTGAATTTTTCTGCGAGTGAATTGCACCATGAGCGTGTGTGTAGGTCAATTATGTAAATGTTTTGCGTTTTTTTAATGCTAGGATTAGTGTGTGGTTGTTGTTCGGAGTTTAAAGTTCTCAGTCCGAGCAATTTGATGTGGTTTGTTATTGGAGTGGTGTGCCTTGAATTGTATTAAATTAGATGCGAAGCAAAATTTGTAACCTAGATTTCTTTTATATAATCGTATCAGAGTCTACTGATTTCTTCTAATTTTTTTTTGTGAATACTGAATAGTATCAGTGTTGGTGTTGTTCGTAATTTTTATGTCCCCTTTTTGATTTATATGTTGTGATTTGCTAAGAAATGGTGGGCCTGATTGATATGTGTTTTAAGGTGCCTTTGAATCATATTAAAATCAACATAAAGCAATTAAAGTGATAGCTTAGGTTTTTTTAGTACTGATTTGGTAGTTCGTGTCATTTTTTTATTACAACTTGGAAACATATAATTATCCTTTGATTAATAGTTTTAAGAATTGAACAGGGTTATTAGAATGGGAAAATGTTCTAGGGTGGATATTGTGAATGATCTACCTGGGAGCATTATTGAATCCATCTTAACAAAATTGCCAGCAAGGGATGCTGTAAGAACCAGTATCTTGTCTCCCAAGTGGAGATACCATTGGACTACCATGACGCAACTCACGTTTGATGACCAATGGGTAACGAGAAGTGAAGAAAATGCTGAAAAAGACCTTGTAAACTTTATCATGCGATTTCTTTTACGTCATGACGGTCCTATTCATAAGTTCAAACTACACACTGAGCACTTGAAAAGGCTTACGGAATTAGAGCAATGGCTACTTTTCCTATTAAGGAAAAATCTGAATGAGTTAGATCTTTCAATATACAGAGACCGATGGATTGTCAAAGGCCAAAGGTTCTATACACCCCCTTGCATATTTTCGTATCAGAAACTAACTAAATTGAAGCTTTTTGGGTTTGAACTGAAGCCTCCTATAGGATTTCAAGGATTTCCATGTTTAAAGTACCTTAAATTACATGGTGGCACAGTTGCTGCAGAAACCATTGAAAACCTTATTACAGGGTGCCCTCTTCTTGAGAAGTTCAAATTTACAAATCTTTTTGATCCTCTAGCTTTGACCTTGTGTGCCCCAAACCTGAAGCATCTTGGATTATACAGTGGCTTTGAAGATGTATATCTGAAGCATACTCCAGTTCTGGTTGCTATAAAAATATATTTCACATGGGTAAATGGCTGCTAGTATTTCAAATTAGCTCTACATCTCTAACCTTCTTTGTGTTTACAATATTTTTGTGCCTTTTTTTGTAAACTCACTTTCTTTTTTGTTGGCCTTCTTGTTTAGTTTTGGAAAGGTAATATTCGTATAAAAGATCCAGTTACGTATGACTGTCTGAAGCTTATTGTACTTGAATGCTTAAATTTTGAAGAGATAAAAGAAGTGTTGTATGCTCTTCATTTGATTTTACAGTCCCCTAATTTACAAGAACTTCGAATTGTAGCAAGTCACATTCTGTTTTTTTTATCATTATATGCTTTGGTTTTTGGTTATAATTCTTTTATCAGCCTTCGGTTATTTAGTGGCCCTTTTGGTTAAACAGACTTCAGCACCTCAATACGAATATGAAAAAGCCGCTGATGTGGATTTTTGGGAGAAAAAATGTCCTGCTGATTTCACATTCAAGCATCTAAAAATTGTAGAGATGTCCGACCTATCAAAAACAAATGACACATAATTTCTCAAATTTGTGCTTGGACGTTCTCCGGTGCTTGAGGTGTTGAACATTTCACCTTATCCTGATTACGAAGAAAAAATGAATATGGTGAATCAAGTGCTCCGTTTTCCGCGAGCTTCTCCAAAAGTTGAAATTAAAATCATTGACCAGACATCTTAATATAAGTTTTGCATTTCTTAGATATAGGGGGTCACTTCCTAGAGATAATGACGTTGTGGAATGGTACCCTGCTTTACAACATCTTTTGGAGAGTAAACCTTGTTACAAGAAGCATCACACACTAGACACACCTTGTTACAAGGAGCTCCTGTAACAAAAAATTGCCTTGAAATTTATGCCGGTGCTTCTTACAATAACGCACCCATTGATGTTCTTCCAGCTAGAGTTTGGCCATCAAAGATGGTCTTTATTTTGCTTCAGTATCTGTTTGTAACAGGGATTCTGTTGAGTCAGATTGTGTCGCTCTTTCTACCGAGCACTCGTGTACTGAATTACATTTATGATGTTTTTGGTATTGAAATGTTGGATTGTTGGTCAAAAGAACATGTTGTCGAAACTCATGTGTAAACTAAATGTGTAGGAGTCCCATAACTTGTTCTTGTTGATTGTTTTTCTTTGTCTTGCTTTAGCAATGCAAATAGATATCGCCCCTTTGTCATCCACATTAGGTTATAAATAGACCTCCATCCAGCCATGGCAGAAGAAGACCTCCATGAAAGCATGTAAATTAACAATATTTTCGTAGCATATTGAAATGCATATAGAAGGAAAACATGCACGAGATAGAGTATTTTCCTACCCTGACTGAAGAATCCACAAACTTTATTATTCATTTCAGAATTCAGATGCAAAGAAAAAATATACAAAACATAAGTTAGAAAACACTCTATGATAAGTTGATACAATGTCATTTCTAGTTTAGAAATTCTACTAACTACATATTGTTGAAACTGTCTAAAAAACAACCAGTTAACACAAGCAAATCAGTGGATTAGCTTCCCTAGTGACCATAATAATAAGATGAAGGTGAAGATGACAAAGGAAACTTATCAAGAATGTGAAGGGCTTCTTTCATAGATGGTCTCTTTTGTGGCAATGGAGATATACAATTGTATCCTAATCTCAATAATGCCAACAAGGACTCCTCTTTCCCTTCCACGTCACCACGTATTGCCATGTCAGCCATTCTCAATATTTTGTTCTTTTCCAACGTGGCGGATCCGGATCCGATAAGTGCATCTGGGCCAAACTCATCAGAGATAATAACCTTCCCAGTTAACAACTCAAGCAACACTACACCAAATGAATAAACATCCCATTTTGAAGTGGGCTTTAAACTCCGAAGAGACTCGGGTGCATAATAAGGCGAACAGCCCATTGAGCTTGGGCTTGGACTTGGTGTAGCTCCACCTATATATTCTGGAAAACTATCTCGAGATGCTGTGGACCTCTTGCTACCAAAATTTCTAGTTGAAGCACTGCTTTTGTAGCTGTTATCACCTGAAACAAGCCTTTCAAGCCCAAAATCACCAATCTTGGGCTCCATATCTAAGCCCAGTAAAACATTGGTGGGCTTTAAATTGCCATGAACTTGCTTTTTCTCGTGAATGTAAACCAGTCCACGTGCCATGCCCTTTGCTATCTTGAGCCGTACTTCCCACGGCAAAGCACAGGGTGACGAGCCCACCTTCCCTGAAAAAATGGCGTCAAGCAAGAAAGTGAGATATTTACATGCGCAAGATAGTCAAATAATTCAATTCCTTTTCCATGGGAAAAAGCCAATAAGAACGGAATTAGAGCCTTAGTGCGCACTACATATGTCCGACTATCATGTGCCATGTTAAAAAGAAAAATCATATTGTTAGCATGGATTTCATAAATCGAAATTTTCCAGTTGAGATATCGATTTTGTAATTTATCAATGATTTTGAAAATATTGACTAATATCAATAATTTATTGAATTAGTAAAAAAAATGAGTATTTTATCGACAATTTTTAAAAAATCAGCCAATTTCGGCCAAAACCAAATTTACCGTAACGTGCATCAGTTTTTCATGCAAAAAAAGCAGGGATGACACTTTAATGTGCACTATACACATGTCCAGCTATCATGCACTATGGTCAAAATCAATCCAAATAAGCTACACAAGCTACACGCCAGTTTGACTTATACACTTATCAGACATTAATTTTCAGTTACACCCACTCCCCAGTCCCACCGTTCTCATCATCTACCACACTTTAGCAAAACATACAACATTCTACTAACCTACACATACACAACCGGCTAACATGCGCACATATCATGTAGCATCAAAAAATAGTGCATGACCAGAGAAAAAAAAGAGAAGAAAAACTTACTGTAACGAGCATTAGCAAGGCTGCCATTAGGAACAAACTCATAGATAACAAGCTTCTCATCAACACCCCAATAAAATCCACGAATTTTAACCAAGTTTGGGTGCACTAATTTCGCGATAACTCGAACCTGGTTCTCAAAATCCCTGAACCTCTCCAGGCCACTTTCGCCAATCCTGCGAACCGCCAGCGCCGTCCCGTCTTCTAAAACAGCCTTGTACATAATGCTCGAGCCCGTCGCGCCTAAAATGTACGCCGAGGCCTTGAGCAATGTCTCTAACTCTAGCTCGTGATTTTTTTCTCCTGCATCAACTGTAACAAGTGATCCTGAGCTTTTTTGAACCTCAGGCTTTTGTGCATTGTTATTATTAGTATCAAACACTTGTTTTTCTTCTTCACTCTCTGTAGATGATGAATCAAAAGGCTCTTGTTTATCATTTCTTCTGTTTAATAAACATGCCCATGATTTTAACCACTTGCTTTCCTCTGAAGAAGTTGTAGCCCAGTTGAAATCTTGAGTTGCTTCTTTCTTTTTTCTTTTTGCCACCCTTTTCTTGTAAATGTATATCAAGAACATTGCAAGAATTGCTATTCCAGCTACATCACCGACCACAATTCCAATAATTGTTCCTGTTTTTACCCCGGTTTCGGGTTTTTTATTAGTACCATTACCCGAGGAGGGGGAAGAGTCTATGGTTTTAGGAATGGCTGCAATTGCTGGTGGAGATGTGGATGAGGTGACATTGGGTGCAGAAGAGTTGCTTGATGGTATTGAACAAAGATTTTTAAGTGGCTTACCGCATAGTTCAGGATTTCCGGAAAATGCTTTCATGGTCTGATTGTACAAGACGCTTGATTCTGGTATAAGACCTGAGAGATTGTTGACAGAAAGATCTATGGTTATGTTTACGGGAAGTTTGTTAGCAAAAAGTGGCGGAATTTCACCGGATAACCTGTTGTATGACAGGTTAAGGTAACCGAGATTGTTGCTTCCGAAACTCGAAGGTAATGATCCGTTAATGAGATTAGAGGACAGATCAAGAACTTTAACTGAATCAAATCCACCAGGAATATCACCCGAGAAATAGTTGTTTTTTAGAGAAACAACAGTTATGTTGTGCAGAGCAGTGAGGTTTATTGGAATTTTTCCTCCCAATGCATTATCGGATAAATTGAGTGAATCGAGATTGTTTAGTCCTCCTATACGCTCAGAAAGCTCACCAGAGATCAGATTATTGGAAAGATCAAGTGTACGAAGACTCGACACGTTGTAAAGAGACAGAGGAATTGATCCATTGATCGAATTGCCTGAAAGATTCAGGCTTTGAAGGTGTTGTATGACACCCAGATCAGCAGAAATAGAGCCTAAAAGCTGACAATTAGGCAAAGATAATTCTACAACTCTAGAAAATGCATCCAATGTACCTGGAGCTTCACATGTAACACCATTCCAATGACAAGGTGTCTGATCATATGAATTCCAGTTACTCAACACATTCCGCGGATCGCTGATTATAGAGTACTTAAAAGAAAGCAAAGCAACTCCATCTATGTTGAGCTGAAATGATGTATTTACAAGAAAAGAAAGAATTATAGTCCACCTTAAGTGAAGATCAAAAGGTAGGAGCTTCATTATGATGCCTCACAAAAATCCCACATAGTTTACAAGAGAAAGAAAAACAATGAGATGGAGTGATTGAATATACAAAGAAATGGAAGTTCAGAGTTCATGCCATGTGATGGAGAAAAATGTATATTATTATTGAGTAAGAAGAGCAAGCAGGCCAGAGGATGCACAGCTCACCAAAGACCAAACATCTTTACCAATATTCTCTGCTCAGGCCTTTAGAGTAGTTATTAGTTGTAAAGTATTAGACTAATTTTTTTTCCCTTTTTATGACAAACAAACAAGATTTAGCCTGAATAACATGATTAAATGCAGATGTTAGATTAACACATTTTTAAATTAATTAAGCAGATAAATGTGAAGGACCATGGCATCTTTTGCTAGGGTGACACTCATGTGAATCAGAGTTAAAAGTGTAGAGTTCAATGTTTAATTAACTCAGGAGTTGTTGATTTTGAGAATATATAAAATATTGGATGTCATTAGCTGTCTCTTAGATAAATCTTTAAGTTCTGGAAACTAAAAATGAAGCATCTTATGAATTTTTCCATAATTCTACCTGAAATCGAACCTAAAATCTTTAGAAAGTAAATTCTTAAAGTACTGGTCTCAACCCGTTAAGCTATTCCGGGTGAGTTTTTTCCATAGTTTTTTTGCCGGGCAAGCTGAAGCTAAAGTAGCTGCAGAGGTTCCAATTGGAGCTTGCTAATCATTAGAAACGTTATTGTAACTGTTACTGTGAAATATCAATTCGATGTGTGGGAAATTACTTAATATTTTGCTGTCAATTTGTAGGTATATTCGTGGCAAACTACAATTTTCCTGGTCGAATCATGTTTAATGAAAACATGACGGACCTGTGGAGTGGGTAATCCATGGAAAAACAAGTTAATGTTGTTTAGGTGATATTTGGTAAAAGGTATTTAACAAAGTGAAAGGTAAAGAATTGGAGTAATTCCCTTTGTTGATGTTTTTTTAGTAAAAACAATCATTCTCTTTCCCCTTTTTAGTTGAAGGTTTATACTTATTACTCAAACTCCATTCTCCACCTCTCACTAGGTATTTGAACACATTTTCCCACTTTTATTTTCTTATTTCAATTATAATTTAAATCTTGGACCAAAAAATATATTAGTATGCAAAATTAATTTTAAAAATTAAAAATGATTTATAATTTAGTTTTTATAAATTAAAAATAATTTTGATATAAATTTATATGTTAATTTGTTAAAAAAGTTAATTGTGCTATTAAATAATTAAATTTGTTTATTTATTATAATGTTAATATATTATACTGTTATGATATAAATATATTTGACTATATTGAGATTGTTTAATATTAAAAAATCAAAAATTAATGTAATCATGTAAATTTTCATTCCGTTTCCGGATCTGAACCAAACACGTAAAACAATTATTGGTCTTTACTTTCCTTTCTCCTCCTTTCCCTTTCTCGATAGCGTTGATTAATGACAGATTATCTCACATTTTTATCATATTTAAACCATGTAATATCATATGATAATGACTAAATACCAAATCTAATATATGTTTCAGTTATTAATAATCTTAAGTTGTACTTTTATGTTGAAATTACGGGGTAGCTTTATTTATAAAAAATATTGCTATTTTTTAATATACTTTTACGATATTTCTGTTATTTCATATAATATTGTGTGATTCATGTTATAATGACTAGTGTAACGACGAATATACCTAAATTTATATTATGTCACGAATATAAAGTTTAGAATGCACTTTTACCATCGAAAATAATGGTTTTCTATCGAGTTTCAATGATTTTTTCAATTGGAGATACCAAAAATAATATAATATTTATGTATCATATTTATTAAAATATGGGGGCAAAATAGTAATTTTATTTACACGGTCGAGCCGATAATTTTTTTTAATATACATATATTTGTATGTAAATATTTAATATTTCATTTATATTTTATATATTTAATAGAAGCGATTTCGAACATAACCTATCATATTTCGAGTTTTTGTCAATATTTAGTGAAATTGATTCAAGATTTCGATCCGAACTTGAGGCGACCGGACTATTTCAAACTTGATTTAAGATTCGATTGAAACCGAGCTCGTGCTCAAACCCGAATATTTTTAATCGAGTTCGAGCCTGAAAGTCTTCGACTCGGCTCGGCTTGATTATAGCCTTAGTTGTTGTACACAACTATAAAGTTAGTATTTTGAAGTGAGTTAATTACACAAGTCTCGATAATTAATAAATTATTATTATATGGTAATATATTATCAACAAGTTAATATGGTAACATAATATCAACAAGTTATTTATCTAAATATTGTAATTTTTTTATAAATAAAAAATATTATAATCCCGTTGTTATACATGAGTATAAAGTTATAATATTGTAGTGAGCTAATTACGTAAGTCTTAGAATAATTTTATTATATATCAATATTAGCCTCTACCTCAATTGATTGAAGGCACATGTTTGGACATTCGTGTCACGTGTTCAATTCTACAAGCCAACAATATTTTTTCATATTTATTTAAGTACGAGCGCAAAATAGTAATTTTGAATTATATGTTTCTCCTAAAAAATCTGAGCCTACCAAACTTTTTATAACCCGAGATTCGAGTTTGAAATTTAAGGTTCGGTTGAACTTGAGTTTGTGCCTGAACCCGAACATTTTTAATCGAGTTCGAGCCTATCAGTTTTCGACTCGGTTCGGATTGATTATACCCCTAGTTGTTACACGTGTATAAAGTTAGTATCTCGACGCGAGTTAATTACCGGAGTCTCGATAATTAATAAATTATTATTATACGATAACATATTATCAACAAGTAATATGATAATATATTATCAACAAGAAATTATTTATTCGATTTATAAATTAAAAAAATAATTATAATCTCATTGTTACACATGAGTATAAAGTTATTATTTTGTAATTAGCTAATTACCCAAGTCTTAGAATAATTTTATCATGTATAAATATTGAATTATATAGGTTTAGTCACCCAAAATAAATAAAGAAGTATGTAAGTCAATAGTTGATGTTATCAAAATATAATCAAATGAGCCTCTAGCTTAGTTGGTTGAATTCATATGTTTGTTATAATTGTGTCATGAGTTTAATTCTCCATGATAACAATATTTTTTCATACTGATTCAAATTAAAATATAATCAAATGAGCCTCTAGCTTAGTTGGTTGAATTCATATGTTTGTTATAAGTGTGTCATGAGTTTAATTCTCCATGATAACAATATTTTTTCATACTGATTCAAATACGAGAGCAAAATAATAATTTCGAATTAAATGTTTCCCCACGAAAGTAAGAAGTTATTTATTTAAGTTATCAATTTAAAAAAATAATTTATTTAATGTATCAATTTTAAAGAATAATTATAATCCCGATGTTACACATGAATATAAAATTATTATATAGTAATCAGCTAATTATCCAGTCTTAACTCAATAGTTAATGTTATCAAAATATAAACAAGTGAGTCTCTATGCTTGTTATAAGTATGTCATGAATTCAATTCTCCATTCAAACAATATTTTTCCATATTTATTCAAGTACGAGGGCAAATTAGTAATTTCGAATTAAATGTTTATCCAAAATTTTTCCATATTTATTCAAGTATGAGGGCAAATTAGTAATTTCAAATTAAATGTTTACCCAAAAAAGCAATGTTACAGTATTATATATATAATAGATTGAAGAATTAAGAGCTTCAACGATTTTTTTGAATAATTTCTTAAGCATCTCCAAGACTCTTAAATTACTAATTTTATTATACTTTAATTATTATTTTATTATACTTTAATTAAATAAGGAATAAATACAATGAATATTACTATTGAAGATAAGATTAATTATTAATGTCTTGAACTCTGAGAATCACTTTGGATAAATACAATTTAGATCCACATCTCACATGTTCAAATATCAATACAAGACCATTTGTATTTGATATAAAAGTTGAACGTATAAAAAGAAACCATAGTTACACAAGACCATAAATATATATATATATATAGATATATATATAATTAGACTGTTGAATAATTGTTGAATTACGCTTCTCAATCCTTTTTATTATATCAAAACAATATAATATTATTTTTTGGTTTATTTTTATAAATACCCAAATTTTAAAAGTTTTTTGCAAAAACATTGTCATTTTTAAAAAAATATTTGTAAAAATAGGCTTTGCAACTCTGAGCTTATTTTAGAACCACGTTTGCAACTTGCATTTTAAAAATATTTGTGAAAGGAAAAACATAATTTTCAACCTAAAATGTAGAATATAATACAACCCCGAAATGCAACATATTACATAACATCGTATTTTTACAAAAAAAATATCATTTTTTTTCAAAATTTGATAAAATTGCAAACAGTTTTACAAAAAATTGATTTTTTGGTAAATTCTCTTGTTTTTATACAATAATACTATTCCATTTATGATTAAAAAAATTCATGTATGAGGTTGCTTAAGATATTTTTGAGTAGAAAAAAATATTATAAAAAAATTGTCTCACCAAACAAAAAACAATTCGCAAATTCTTTTCACCTACACAGATAACATATCTATGGAGCGAATGCGTTAATTCCAGGGAACAAATAAATGAAATGAACCTATATATAAAATACAGAGTACTAAAAGGTGCCCCATATGTGTAACCACTTTCACCGCTATTTTCCATAATTACAAGATAGCGTACAGCATATTCAATTTGGACCACCACCATTAAAGTTTTGTACACACTGCTGCTTTTTATTTCACTCAGTGATTTTTTTGTACATATTTTACTTGAATTTATATCAATACGAGTACAACTATATTATCATCGAAAGTGTGAATCTCGCTCTCGCTATCTCAGTTTACCTATTTCCCTTTCTCAACGGAAATGGCTGATTGGCTGGGCATGGCATGAGGGTGTTAATTTCTTAGGTCCACCCTCCAACAACTCCACCACCTTTGAGTATTTCTCATGGAATAAGTTTAGAGATCCGAAACTGGTATTTAAAATGGTTCCCAAATATTATATATCGTGTTTTTTTAACTAATTTGGTTTATATGTTTTATAATTGAGTATATGTTCTAACAAATCTCGGGTTGAGCGAGAATCGAACCCAGAACCTAAAACGACAACAGATAAGCCCTTAATCACTTGAGTTATCTCACGGCGCTATCTTATCGCGCTCCACGTATCGTGTTTTGATTGACTATAAATCAGTTAATACTAATGAGCTTCCACTATATTAACATCAAATTTATCAATAAAAATATTTTAAATTATCGAGTATAATGTCATTTAAGATCAAATTTTAATTTCTAATTTGATATATCTAAAACGATATTGTATTGTTTAATGAACAACCTGGCTACAAAGATGGGAATCTAATTTAATTGATATTTAATCATTTGCCTCCCTCATACTTTTTATCCTGCCTTTATTTAGTGGCTGCTTTATCGACCTTGTTATAATAAATAAAATTTAAGATCTTTTGAAGGCTAATGTCCCCATCTTGCATTTATATAATATTGAGTATAAATGTTTAATGCACCATATTTTATAATCATGTGTACAGATCAATTTACACATATTTCGACCATAAATCTATCTGAATTTACTTGAACCAAATCTAGGATATCAATCAGGTGAATTATTGAGTACGGATCTTGATAATCAGAGAAATTTGGCTTACAAAATTGTAACGATTGTAGTAATTATCGGAAAATTTCTTTTTGCTTGCTTCTTTCTTTCTCTCTATTTCCTT
Organism: Apium graveolens; assembly: GCF_009905375.1. Classification (NCBI taxonomy): domain Eukaryota; kingdom Viridiplantae; phylum Streptophyta; class Magnoliopsida; order Apiales; family Apiaceae; genus Apium; species Apium graveolens. Next base: position 5,648,718 of record NC_133651.1, read on the forward strand.
GATTTTTATCCATCTCTAGAAATGAGTCATCTTCCGGAATTTTTGAAAAAAGAGACACGTCTTTTTGCTAGACTTAGGATATATGACTACATGTGTATTGTTTCTCAAAATCTCGAAAATAACTAAGACAAAGTAGGTGATTTTCGTAACCTAACAAGAGATCTATCAATCGTTAACCATCCGTAAACCGTAAGGACGAAATTTATAAAAAGGGTAAGGAATTTTGGGGCATCAGGTCTTTTATTGGATTTTGACGTGAGTGAAAGGGGTGAAATTACATGGCTCACTCAACAATAATTATCATAATAATCGACCTAATAATATCGCATAAAGTAGACACTAATCTACACTCCTACTACTCATATGCTAAGAGCAGTGAATGATGTTTAGGGTCAAACCCGGGCAATGACCAATGATGATTATTATGTCCTTAGAATCTACTTTACAAACACATACTACCATAATTCATTTTGTAGTAAGTGCATTCAGAATATAAGTATCGCCTTTTAGTGTCGGTCACTTCCAAAAGTAAAAACAGAGAACCAATATCTCATTTTCTCATTCACTCAGATTCTTCGTTTTATGTTTGAGTACCCGAGTTATACATTCGACACTTGAACATCAATACTTGAATTTGAATAATTAATTTGGGCCAAAAATATATATTTTTTATAATATTATCGAATTCAATAATTGGACACGTGTTCATGTCAGATACTTATGGTCGAATCCGAGTAAGGCAAATGTTTCTATTTCACAGCGTTGTGAGCAGTTCCTATGAGCTGCATCATGGAAGCATCTTCACGTTTATCAGAATCATCTTCAAAAGCTTTACACATTTTTGTTTCCTTTAGTTCCTTTCGATTAACGGTATTTATTTTTAGGCATTCAATATTTTTTGGAGTGGCAGAAGAAAGCTGTAAGCCTGTAACGCACCGAAATTTAATAAAATTATAGTGGGGGCAGTGGAATTAATTTGGTCGAGATTAGCGAAGCATTGGATTAATACTAAACTACTGGGGTTGTACAGGATAAAATATACAGTACTACTACAAACAAACATTATGGTACCCGTATCGATTTTTGTTAACATGTGCCCATGTTCACACAATAGGCGTGAAAATTTATAAGTTTAAGTCATTTTAATTGTTTCATTATTTTTAATAGTGATGAATCTATCTGTATACACAAAAAAATATCAATCAAAATGATCTAAATTTATAAATTTTCCCACTAATTGTGTATTCATGGGCATCTGATAGAAAAACCGTTGATGTATATAAAAAATTCAATGTGTGATCGACATCTGGCTTATTGAACAAAGCTAAGCAATGCTCTGTAACTGCATGTGCTATGAAGTAAATTAGTAATTGATAAAAAAGATTAGGAGTAAATTAATGAGAGAATCTAATACTAATTGCCTCCCTAAACATTGAAATTTGCATTATATCCCGTGCATAACAAGACATGACTTGATACAAGAACACTCCCTTCTGTGCAATTCCATCTATCATTTTATTATTCAGTCTTTCGGTGCTTTAGGCGTTTTTCTTCTTGCTATTCACATGCAGTGCGTCCTTGGTAATTAGTATTCCTTAGTATTGAATCTCAGAATTATTGTATACTTGTAACCACGAAAAAATGCGTAAGAAAATAAAAACTGGTGTCCTATTGATATTATCAAAATACTACTCCATCCGTCCCACCTATTTGTATACATATGGGAATAACCCGAAGGTTAAAAATTGTAATTTAATGAAAAAAAATAAGAAAATAAGTAAAATGATGAGATCGATTAATATTTAATATATAAAGTGAAAATAGTGGAATAAAGTAGTGAATGTAAGTGGATAGCAGTTAATTTAATATTATAAAATTTTACTATTTTTGGAATGTATAGAATTGAGAGCATTGTTGTTACGGCGCTCGATTAGTCGCGACTAGTCGACTAGTCTGTTTCAGAAATTTGACTGAAGAGCTCGATTTGCGAATTATCGACTAGTCGGTTAACTTGGTCGACTAGTCGGACAACTTATCGACTAGTCGGTCGACTGGGTCGTCTAGTCGGTCGACTAGTGCAAAATCCAATCAAAAATAAAAATGAAAAACACATAAAAAATTTCTAAAAACCTTCTTAACATCAACAAAAATCAACATGTTAATTTCAGCTTATATATCTTTATGTTGGCGTGTTTATGTATATATAAATGATTAAAATGGAATATATATGACTACACTTAGTATATTTGTTTATATATATGTATAGTCAACTTATCTATGTGAGTATGCAAAAGGGAAAAAAATGTATATTTGTGTTTAACATATCTATTTTGTGATTGATATATATTATAGATTATAGTACGAGAATGTTCTAATTTTATTGTGGAAAACCACGTATATAAGATATATATCATTATATATTATTTGTTTAATTAATTATTATTAATTTGTTGACTAGTCTACAACTATTCGACTGGTCGATAAGCTGGACCTCCACCGACTCGACTTATCGACTTGACAACCATGATTGAGAGATATGTTCTAAAAAAAATTATATAAAATTGAATAAAACACATAGAGTAACGAACTTACGGAAGTGGACAAGGATTAATATTCTTTCTAAACATGTTTATTTCCAAATTTTTTTTAACAACTTTTAGGACCCTAACGGTTTCCGAATATATTTAGTGTCACGAATATATATAGTGTCATCCATAAATTTATAAGGTACTACTACCTTGTTGTTCGCACTAAGGTGCTGGCGTGGTGGATAGGCAAGTCTATTAGTACAGTAAGCAGTACGCTAATGATCTTTGACTAATTACCACCACAACTCCGTGACGTTTCTCCAAGCAAAGTGTAGGTTACATTTGACTCGGTTTTAATACTTTTGCTTATAAGATCCTTTGATCTTTGGCGTCCAAGTTACATCTATTAGGCCTTTCTTTTGTTTTTAAAATTGGGGGATAAGATTGATCTTTTCTTGAAAAAATGACAAAAATAGCCGATTTTTGAAAAAATTTAATAAAAATAGTCATTCTGAAAAAAGTGGTCAATTTTGGCCGATTGAATACTCCACTGTCAGTTGGGTATCCCAATTTGTATAAGATACTCCACTGGTAGTTGGATATTTCATATATGGAATACTCCACTGTCAGTTGAGTATCTTATATAAAGTGGATACTCCACTGGGTATCCCATCGGCCAAAGTTGGCCGACTTTTCAGAAATTGGTTATTTTTGTCAATTTTGTGTAAAAATAGGCTAAATTTGTCCTTCAGCTCTTTTCTTGCTGCTTTTTGCATACATAATTTTAATTGTCAAACTTCTAAATTTTATGAATTTCAAAGATGAAAACATACTTATTACACATTAGGCTACCTTCCGGTGAAGAGTTCCTTTTCTCAGCTAATTTCTCCCCGTTCAAAGTCGCCTCGAAAGTATTTTTCTTGTACAAACTACGATTAGCTGAAAAAAAAATCAACAATAATGTCAATCTCGTGTACAAACTACAATTAGCCTAAAAAAAATTCAACAATCACGTCATGAAGTACGCCGTTAAACTCAAATAAATTCAGAGTAACCACAAATTATCAGCTCAAGTTAAATAAATCACTCGGAAGTTCTGGAGCTTTAGACAAAAAGGTAACAGAATGGCATCATAATATTAGAAAATTTTTATCATGATCTTTTTATTACAGTATCACAACAGAATTATACTTGTAACAACGATGACAATACACATATATACCTTTATCAACTCTTTCTTGTTGACAGAGAAAATAGATTAACGCTTTCGCCTTCCTACAAATCTTGCAGGACTGAATTTTTCAAGATTAACAATAGTGGCATGACCATCTAGTACAAGTTCAGCAACCGCAGCCCCAGTAGCCGGACCATTAAGAATACCCCAACAATTATGCCCCGTTGCCACATAGCATCCTTTCACCCCTGGAATTTCACCAATGACCGGCGCACTGTCATCTGTACATGGCAAGAAACAAGCCTGCTCTGCTTTCACCGTAGCTTCCCCTTCCCCCAAATGACTTGATACATTCTTCGCGACCTTTTTAAGGACTTCAATTGAATCTGGGTTTGGCAACACCTCTTCAGGATCATCTGGGACTTCAGCCTCAGCCGACATCCCACATATGTATACCTCCCCTGTCATTATTATTTAATCAATTAAACTCAAAACTATGGTTTTCAAGAATAATTCGAGTGAAAATAATCACAATACTTAAAAATTGGTATCCAAAAAAATTGGCTGATAAATGTTAATGATCTACGCCACTCCATTAACAAAAATATACTCTGCATCAACAGATACCAATCGTCTCACTATAATTGCTTTTTACGGGATCGGCGCATAAACAAATAATCGACCGTAGCCTTCACAGCAATCAGTTTTAAATCACAATTAAAAGCAAACTCCTACAGCAGTTTGTCCTACTTTGCAGATACATATACAGTTACTATGTACAATGGAAAGGCTAATACGCATGATCGTATAACTTCAAGGGATTTCCAGCATTAAGTAACTGGGTTTTTAACTTCAGTAATTATAATATTCTAAGAACAAGTTTACAAGCAATCACTTCCCCCCTTCCCTCAAATATCTGCTAGCTAAAATAATTACTCCGTCGCCTCCCAAATCAGAAGGATATTTAAATTTTCATTCCAAATTGAAAAATCATTGATGAATCTCTCGTGGAAGGAATTCTCATTTATAATTGTTATAGATGTACCCTTGTGTCATGAGCTTTCTCTAATATATAATCGTCAGCATGAAAATTATATATGACCCTCTCCATTCTAAAATACAGGTCTTCGTTAAAAACAAATTTTTTGATGAAACAAGTGAATTGTAACTGATAACAAAAATAAAGATGTTGACTTGCAAAATTCAGCTAAACATGAAGTGATGAAGTATAAACATAACATACGCGAATAAGGAAAATGTGATTTGTTTTTGTTTTTGTTTTTGCGAAGGTGAAGTGTCTTTAAAATATCAAATTCGACCTACAAGGCAGGTCGATATCCAAAAGCAACAAACTGGCCAGCCTCCAGCTACGAAAGTTCCAAAAGCAAGAAATTTTTATTTATAAAAAACACGCCAAGTTGTTATCCAAATTCTCCTCAAAGCGCAAACTGACTATCCCTCCAGGATCAAATTATATTACACAGCCTAACATCCCACACACACGCGCAATCAAAAAGCTTAAACTAAGCAGCAACTTTTGGCATATGTGACTGGCAAAAACCCTTAGGCACACCCCTTTCAGTCCTAGCCATCCAGACCCTCCAACAAAGAAACCATAAAAGAATCCAAGTACAACAACAAAACCAAACAAGAGAGAACAAACAGGGCCCTCAAACAAAAAGAAACAACATTGCCCTCAACATTAAAAAGAAAATCAAACAAATTAAATATAGAATACTTAATCACACACATCATACAATCGTCGGTCAGCAAAAACAAGGTTGAAATTGAACAAATATTAGTGTCTAAGTTTATGGAATTACTCCTATACGAGGATATGTAATATTTTATTAATGAGAGACTATAATTGATTTATTGAATTGAGATGATTTCTCTGTTGTTAGTTGTTATGGTTTACAATCCTAACGAATTATTCTCTTTCACGGTTGAGAAATGCGATTGACAAATTCTAAAGGTAGTGTTTCTTTGGTGATTTCATCACTTTAGGTTCCTTTCTTTGTCTTAAAATAACTTGATTTTGTAAAATATTTCTTTGTAGTATAATTTCAGGAAAATATGTTCTGTTCATTTTGCTAGTATGAAAAATGTGGGAAATTATTCATGTTGAAATTTTTTCCTCTTCTAAACACGGGAAATTATTTTTCAGAAATTCAAAAAAAAATTTAAAGGAAATTTCCAGCTTTGGAATTTTATTTTATTTTATTATTTTTTTTTGCTAAGCGCCTCTGGAATTTAATTTACTAAAAATAGCAAACACATGAAAAAATATATTTCCCTATGATAAAAGAAATGTCGAAGGATCCGGAAAATATTTTTAAGTAAACAAATGGAGCTTATTGGTCGGGAATTTTATGCGGTTAATACACATAATAAAAAAAAATAACACCTATGGTATACGTAAAATAACTGTGATTAAAGGCAAAACCTGAACTTTGAGAGAGACCTCTGGATCATGGTTGTCACGACGCGAGGCGAGGCGAGTCGATGGACCTCCAGCTAGTCGACTAGTCGATTAGTCGTTTTTAGTCAACCAAAAAAATGTAACTGTAATTATATATAATATAACATATATGTATATTTTATATAATTTAGACTTCTAAAATTCCAAGTTTCTAACATCTACCAAAATATTGTATTTCAGATACTTGTATTTCATATCCAAGGATAAGAACTTGTCACAACTTACAAGTTACGACTTTGTTAATTATTACTCCCTCAATCCCACTGGATTGTTTACGTTACTTTTCGGCACGCTTTTCAATACTCGTTTATAGTATAGTTTCATATTTTTTTTAATTTTTTTTTTGAATGAAAGTTTTATGTTTAAACTTTTATTTTAAATTTTTTTTTTGAAAAAACATTATGAAACTATACATTATATAAGCCTCGAAATGCGTGCCGAATATTAATGTAAACATCCCAGTGGGACGGAGTATAACTTACAATTAAAACTTAAAGTATATACATGCATGATACATATATGTATATATACAATCATTTCGTATACATATACAACATAATATATATGTATAGTTATAAAATACCATATTATACTTATAATATCGTACATACATGTATATAATTATATATATAAATATATATATATACACACACACGTGTGTGAAAGAAGAAGAAAAAGAAGCTTATTGTGAATTAAGGTTAAAGAAGATCTGGAAAGCGGTAAAGCTCATAATATGTTAGGGCTGGGTCACACCGTTTCTCTTTTTAGATTAGAAATTAGGGTTGAATTCTCGGTTAAAATGGAGATGGATTTGAACAGGATTTGGGTCTTTAGAATAAACCGGTCATCGTCTTTAGAATAAACAAGTCGATGACCTGGAACGACTAGTCGGCCCTACTAGTCGCCCAGTCGACCAGTCAGTCGACTAGTCGCTCAAAATATCTGATTTTCTCTAGTCGACAAGTTCAGTCGACTTCTAAATCTCAACTGCTTGACTAGTCGAGCATCGTGACAACTATGATTTGGATTAAAAAGCTAAATTTTAAAAGTTAGACATGTTTAGATAAAAAAAATTCTATTTGTATTTTAAACGCCATTCAAGGATTGAAATTGTTTTATTAATTTATTCCGGAGGGCACGCAAGATTAAAGTCTAGTTTATCTCCTTGGTATAGGCTTGTCAACAGGTCGGATTTGGATCGAATTCGACTAAATTTACATCCATTAAAATTTGTTGAACCAGATTCGGATCGAATCACTTTCAGATTTTTAATAAAATAATCCATATACAATGCGTTAGGATTTTGTATTTCAGACCTGCCTATCCATTTAAATTTCTTGAGATTAATAATTAAATTTAATACGATTTAATAATAAAATAAATCTAAGCACAAAAAGCTGTAGTATAATCAAAGATGATGTAAAAAATTAAAAAAATTTGAAAATAAGTGAAAACTATAGATTTTAAAATTAATTAATTATGAAATAAACAAATTCAAATATAATTACGCAATCTGAGAAACATATGAAAATTAATTATATATCATAATTTCATAAATTAAAATAGAGAAATTTTGTGAATTGCAAATAAAACGCTATATATGCAAATAATTTCCGACACACATGATTCGCTCATTTGAATATGATAACATATGATGTATACAATAAATTATAATTTGATGAAATAATAGTTTGTGTAAAAATACAAACAAACAACTTTAAAAAAAAAGATAAAATATTGATAAGTAAATTAAACTGACACTCCTTCCGCTCCACCCAATTTTTTACATTGGGAAACGGAGGCTCGGCATGCATATTAAGGCTCTTATAGAATGTAGTCGCCAATTTTTTTTTAATCTTTTTTCTTCTAAATAAAAATATAATATTTAAATTTTTATTTTAAAAAAAATCTAAAAATAAATTATGAAACTATACTTTGTAGTAGCCTTAAAATGCGTGTTAGAGAAAGAAATAAGTGGGACAAAGGGAGTATATTATAGTAACAATTTTATTCATTTATAAAATTTTTAAATGTATAAGGTTGATAGTTCGAATCGGGTCTTTATCAGTGAAACATCATATCCATTTCTTAATGAATTGGATCCTTGTCGGATATGATTATTATCCAGATCGGTTTCATTTTTATACAATCCATATCCACTTTTTAAGTCTCGGGTCGGCCCTCCGGTCCATTCACAAGCCTTCCGTTGCATCTATCATATCTTCATTAAGTCACAATATACATTACTTAAAATGAACATATCTAATAAGGGTCCTAGTCAGGGACCGTTTATCCAACACACTACCACAGGGGCGTTGAATATATATTTTAAGGGCCCAAATTGAAGTGTTTTTTCCGATCCGCTATAATTTTCCGCGAATAGAAAGTTCTCCCTTCTGCGGAATTTTCGATTTTTTTGGTGAAATGAGTTTTAATGAAAGTTGGATCAGAAATAAAGGAATTTCATAATTTTGAAACACATTGCATGGACCAAGAGATGCAGCCTCTTGTGGAATAAGGTTAATGTAATTTCTTCTTCTTGGTCTCATATGCAGGGCTCGAGATTGAATAATGTGCTCAGAAAATGGCAACTCAAACTTAATCTCGAGTCGTGCTAAAAAATCCATGAGGCCAAAAAAAAGAAATTACATAAACTTTATTCTACAATAGATCTTAACATATATATATTCCCCTACCTTCCTGCTACATGTCTTGACTTGGTCTATGCGAATGTCAGCTACATGTCTTGACTTGGTCTACGCGAATGTGTTTCAACATTATGAAATTCACTTATTTCTGATCCAACTTTCATCAAAACTCATGATAAAAAAAATTAAGACATTTACACGGTAGTCAAAATAGAAGAAAATATACCTGTAGGACGAGGATACACTTCAGGGTCCATGGGCTTTCCACCACCCGCAGCATAGTAACTCAAAAAAAGCGCATGTGGAGTAATATCGTCACCTTCTTTAGGCTCCAAAACAATACTATGGGCCTTAAGCCCATAAACTCTAAACAACTCATTCAACATCACCAACTTGCTTGTCCACGGCCCAAGTGCCAACACCACCGCATCAGCCTCCACCACCCTCCCTCCCTCCAACTCTACCGCCGTAACAACACCTCCCTCCGCCACCACACTCTCCAACTTTCCGATCACCACCTCCACACCATGCTCAACCACAGCCCTTTCCAACAAAGTCCTCGTAAACATCTGTGGATGAACTTGGGCCGTAGTCTCAGTTGTCCCAATAGTCCTCACTTGCTTAACAGGCCCATTAACCCATCCCGGAACTCCTGGGCCAGGCCCAATAAGAGATTTGGATTCATAAACTGAAAGGCTGAGAGTAGTTAGAGCACGATAACCGTATGAGTTATAACCATCTAGCTCTTGTGCTAATGAACGGTGCAGATTGAAGCTAGCTCTAGCTAAGGAACCGAGGGGCCCACTATCACACCAATCGAGAGCTAAAAACCCGCCGGCTTTTCCGGAGGCGGCGCAGGCGATTGATGATTTTTCGATGAGTGTAACGGCGGCGCCTCTTTTTGAAAGATAGTAGGCGGCGCAAACTCCGATGACTCCGCCGCCGCAAACCACCACTTTTTTCGGTGGGGAGTTTGTTGGCTGAGGATTGTTGTTATCCATGGAAGAAGATGCTTGAATACGTATGACGGTTTTGATTGTGTTTTTTTTACTGACAAATAAGTTTGGTGGTATTGAGAAGTGTGCCGATGATGTCACCGACATTATTGAGGATTATTATCGTTGTTTGTGAAAGGATTGCTGCCGTTAAATGACACGTGTCCTGCTGTTTTTGTTTAACACCGCATTTTTTTGTTTGGGCTTTTTGTGATTTTTTTCTGTATGGGCTTTTTGGGTTTAGTGAATCGAAGCTTCATTGCCCGTTAAGAGATTGCCAAGTACGAAAAAATTCTGTACTCTGACTCCAGACAGGAGCAGGTCCAGTAATTTCCTAATTAATATCTTAGAAATATAATAAAATATAATATTTTAAGAATTTAAGATAATGTGTTTTACATAACTCCAATAACATTTTTTATATTTGCGTCTTATTGTTAAAATAATTATATATTTAATATTTAAATTATTTAACCGGAGGGAAGAGAAACAATGAGAAGAAAGTAAAATATAAAAAAAAGGAAGGAAACAGATCCTTTATAGATAAAAATGATAGTATAGGTCATCTAAAATGGTGAAGCACACAGAGGAATGTTCTATTATTCTGAGGCACTATTAAAAAATTATTAGAACATTTAATTATTTAAGATAGCTCAAAATTTAGTTTAGGATAATAATTTAAAGCACTCATGAACTTATTCTAGAAAAGGAGAAGTTTAAATATACTAAAGATGATGATGTAAAAGTGAATATATAAAAACAAATTATTGAAAATTGTGGGTTTTACTCTATTACAGTGAAATTCATTCCAAGTAATAGAGAGAGAGGCTCATGTTAATTGATATTTAGACATTTGGGGGTTGCACACGGCATGATTACCATTGCAGCAAAAAGTGTCGCCATAGGACCAGAAAACTCGAAAGTTTTGTTGCACAATAAATTAATAACACCACTTATGATTTTGTGTTTACTTCCTAAAATTTGTTTTATGAATTTACGTTGCCGGTAAGCTGTCAGTATAGTGTTTCAAATCAGAATTCCATAGATTGAATTTACATTTTTGAATTTACTACATTTTATGTTCAATTAAAGTTATACTTTTTCTTCTAACAAGGAAAAAAGTAATACTTTCTTAATACGTACTTAATACTTACAAGAGTATTTCTAAACGTCTCCTAATTCACTTCTAAATATAATATAAAAAATATTACTCTTAACAAATTAACAACCACTACATGACTCTTAAAATAGAAAGAAGAGTCTTTTGGATTTAAGAGTCACTAGCAGCCTTATTGGAGCTCTATTTTTTTTTTCTTAAGAGCTTATTTAGAAACTATATTGGAAATGACTCTAAGTAATTCAATCAAAGGAATATTTTTCTTAATACTTATAAATACGGAATACCTACGTGCTCGTCTGAAATTGAATGAAATGCTAATTTTTATATATTAGATATTTATTTGATCATGCACTTTACTACTATAGTACTGAGAGGTCTAGGTATTGACCCAGGTTAAAAATTTAAATAAACATAAAAAAAAAACTTGAATTAGTTGAAAGTGCTGGTGCACGGATTGCATTTCTTTAATGTTAAATACTAAACAAGTTTTAATATTTGGGTAGGAGTTTAAAAAAGCGACCGGCTGCTGCATACATAATTGAAGTAGCTCTATAACGAATGTTTAAGGATTTAATTTTCCTACTCGTTACTGACATTAGAGTTCGCCCTCTGTATATTCACTTGCTTTCCACTCCTTCCGTCATTTTCATTTGTTATCAAAAGAATTGAACACGGAAATTAAGAAATATGTATAAAATAGTTAAAAAGAAAAAAAAAGTGGGTGAAGTGGTGATACTCATTGATTTTTAATGTATAAAAGGGAGATAGTGAAAGTAAAATTAGTGTGAAAAGGAAAAAAAAGTGAGAAAGTGGAGGGACCCATTGACTATTTTTGGTAAGTTTTGAAATGTAAAGAAATGGATGAGACATCCCAAAAATGAAAGTGTAAAGAAATAAAAAAGACAGAGGGAGTACTAGTTAATTATCTCTGCTAAAGATAATTGTTTATTACTACTTCCTTCATCCCATTTTACTTGTCACGTTTGACTTTGACCCAATCAAATTGACTAAAGTTTGACCGAAGTTTATTAATATTTTATAATTGAGCAAAATAAAAAAATTACATTAATCTACTTTAATATGTAATTGTTAGTTTTTTGAAATAATATAAGAATAATGTTTAATTTTTAGTCAAAAATTGGTCAATTTGATTTCTATAAAAGGAAATGTGATAATTAAAATAAGATGGAGGGAGTATTGAGTATAGGATACATGAAAGTTAATCCAAGTTGAGACCTAGTAATATGCATTGTTGTAAAAATCGGTAATCGATACTAATCGGTTTAGGTACCGATTAGGGATCAATCGATAAATCGGGGATTAATCGGAACAAAAATCGGATATATTTAAATATTTTAATAATATTTAATATATTTACCTTATTTATAATGAAATATATAATTCAAAATTAATTTATAAATATTAATCGGATTTCAAAAAATAGATCGGCCAACTACTTTTTAAAGATTAATCGGGAATTTTTTTAAAAATCGGGGATTTTTGGTAATATGTTGAAATCAATTCTGGCCTATATCGAAATTAATTCATGTGTGCGGTTGGAGGAAGTTGATAAAATAATGCAACAGGTAACTTCTTTAAAATTTTGGGTCAGGGTGAGTAGCATTTTCAAAGATATATGATGTAAACTCTACAGCATAGTTAAAGCTAAATTGAAGAGAAGCATATTATCAAAGATATATGAACAAATATTAGTCAATCGAAACTAAAAATTGGTGTATTTGCATCATAAATGTGTAGGTTGCAGAGCTTAAGCTGCAGAGTGTGTACTTGGCTGTATAAAAAGTCCAGCCTTATTATATCTTGTAGATTGAAATTTTTTTGGTGTAAACAATGTACAATGTACAATAGGTGCTCCATTAACACCCTATTGCCCAGGACCAGACAAGGAGCCTCAAACTGTAGTTTGCATTCTTGCAAGATGATTAAACTTTCTTGAATAAAAAATCCATAACTACATCTATTATATTTCCATATAATTCATCTACGACTATGTTGACGCCGACAAAAAACGGTACAATTTGATTAATCCAAACCCGGTCCGAATTCAAAGAAAACTTGACAGTTTCGGATTTGAATTTTTTTGAATTCTTGTTTAAATTTAATTTTTGTTAAACCCGTTTTGACCGGACCGATTACCGCCGGCTAACTATAAGTCAGGTTTATGTCATCTATCCTTTCATTATCATCTCTCTCTGTCCTGCATTATTAAATCATTTGAAAATACCCTCTATTTTCACAATAAGGCCCGCCTTAATCCCTAATTCCTGATATTCTTTTGACTTATATAACACTTAATCCAGTAGCCTAATTAGTGCCTCGAAGATAATTTGATATCTAGGTCACTTTAAATGTTAAAGTTAAAGTAGATATCTACAATAATAGTAATATATATGTGTCAACTTGACAAATGCATGTTTAACTTTTGTTAAATCTGATTATTAGTTCCTAAACTACTACATAATATTAAACTGAGGGGCAACACCGGGAGCAAAGCTATAATTAATGATTATAAAACTAAAAGATTCCCTAATTATACTTGCCATTTGAGACAGTTAATTGATAAGACCTGGATTGGATTAGCTTAGGAAAAGTAGAAGCTGGATGCCTTAAACTGATGTGACAAATCAAGATTAGAAGCTATTAATAACAATAACCCGGAACCTAACAACAAGGAAACATGGGCTCCACCGCAAATTTGCAATTGGCAACCTTATTCATGCCATGTTTCTTTTTTTGCCTTTAAAATACAGAAATAGTCTCTATATCCCAACTAATTCTTTACGTTTGGTTTGAGTTAAGAAATGTATATTAAGTAGCGAAAAAGAGAAAGAAAAGTGGGTAAATTGGTGGGACCCGTTGAATTTTTAATATATAAAAGGGAGATAGGAAGTAAAAATAGTGTGAAAAGTAAGGAAAAAGAGAGAAAATAAATTTAGACCGGATAAGGCGTGTGAATATTACAAGTCAAGTAATTTAAAATTCTAGTTCAACTCAATAACTTATTTGATCCCGACTTAATTATTACGAAACTGAATTCGAAATCAAAATTTAAATATAAAAAATTGGATGAGACATTCCAAATAAAATGTAAATAAATAATCGGGATAGAGTGAATAATTAGTTTTGGACGTCCATTGCAAATTAGGCGTGGTGCGTGCTTCTTTTTCAACAAAATATTCTTGTCAGTTTCCATATCTCAAGCAGCCACATTGAAGAATAGGCTGGCCTCTTCTGTTGGCTTTACATATCAATCAATTGGCTTAGCCACTTTATCAAAACTAATTGCTTCGATTATTTTTTAGGGTTTTGGTTATTATTAATTTAATTAAAGTTAAGTCATTTTGTTTTACTTTCCAATTTTGAATATTTTTTAAAGAAAAATGATAGAAATTCATAAATAGTCCGGGAAAAAATTTAAAATATAATTTATGTCATGTGAATGGATGTCAGTGAAAGTAAAAATATATTAGTTAACTTCCTGATTTTTTTTATTTATATTTGAAAAGAAATTAATTAAAGTACGTAGCGCCATTCATTTTTAACTTTTAACTCCATCTTCTAAAATTTTAACGGAAGAATTCAATTGGGTGAAACACGAAAATAACCACAATTTGGGAAGAAATGCCCAAAATGTCAATTGGTGGTACTGCGCGCCCAAAATACCCACGTAACACGCATGTGAGGGATACGTATTCAGTTTTTAAAAAATTAACAAAGGATACGCATGTTGAACAGGCGTATTCACATTTTATTTTTTTGTGTTCTTAAAAACAAAATGAATACGCATGTATAACATGCGTATTTTTTATTAAATTTTGAAAGGTTGAATACGCATTCCTGAAATGCGTATTCTGTGGGTATTTTGGACGGTCCGCGTGCATCTAGGTATTTTGGGAGATTGAAGTTCAAAAATAGTATATTTTGGGTATTCTTTCAATTTAGAACTAAAATTCGAGGTATGGTATCTTATATTCTAATCATATATTAAAATATTTGAAATGTCTAGAAACAATTTTTAATTTCGGTCTCCCATAAAAAGTTACTCAACCCCGGCTTGTTAAATTATATACATAACTAGCTCTATAGCCCGTGCAATGCACGGGCATCTTCTATAGTCAGTGTTACAGAAATCGGCGATTTCACCGATAAATCGGCCGATAAATCGGCCGATAAATCGCTGTAGGGCAACCTAACGATATTATAGAGTTAAATCGAAGAAGAAAACGTTTTTTGATTTTCCGGTCAAAATCGGCGACTTTCCGGCGAAAAGCCGGCGAATGAAGCACATGATTACAGGTCCTGTGGAGATGAAACTGACCGTGGGAAGAAGAAATAAATTCCATGTAGAATTGACGAATACCGACGATTTGAAATCATTAAGGCAAACATCGGAATGGATGAAGAAGGGCGAGAATACAACTGAGGACAAAACGAAGGAGGGGAAAAAAGTTGATTAACACAATTTTTTAATAAAAAGGGCACGCAAAACAAAGATACAGGACTTGCTGGGTATTGAAAAGACTTGCTGAGCTATTGAAATGATAATACTAACAGTTATTGGGCCATAAACAATATTCCTGCCAATATTTACTCATACAAATATTTATTTTACATGTAACTTTTCAAAAAATAATATAAAAATATATCCGATTTTATTCCGATTTAATAATCTGATAAATCCCCGAAATCCGATAAATCGCTAATCGATAGTTTAACCAATCTAGTCCGATTTCGATTTTTATAACCATGTCTGTAGTGCATGAATTGATGTTAGTTTGATTGTAATTATCGACGATATATTCATATTGCTTCATGATGGATCGATTAACTAAATATCTCTCTTTATGAAATTGAGATCGATGTTGTATTTAACGTGTTTTTTCTCAAAATGAATTGAATATGCGGAAATGAAATCGTAATATACGATCAAAATATAATACAAATGAAAGCACACATATATCATGAAAATAATTACAACTCATAAGAATGAAATATTGCGGAGTTATTTAAAGAGTTATTATAGTTGTTTACATGGTACAATTAGTGATACAAAATACAATGAATATGCGGTAATATTACTTTCCATATTAGAAAATGTAATGATTGGATATGAAAGCCGACATATTAAATATAATACTGTACAATTGACAATATAAATACTATTTTTCAATATACATCATTTTTTATGATAAATATATTAATAGATAGGTCAGTAATCAATGGTAATGAAAATTGAAAAATGGACTAAATTGGTTGAACTACTGATTTACGGTTTATCAAAAATCGAGAATTTATCGAAATGCTAAATCGAAATAATCTCGAACATATTTTTATATTATTTTTAAAATATATAAGTAAAATAATTATATTTGAGGTGTGTAAAATTACATTTATACATTGAGGGGTAAATTAGTAATTTGGAATAAATTGTCTCACCCAACTTCTTATTTGCTCTATTATATATATAATAATAGATTATGTATAATTTGAAAATTTAAGAAAAGTTGATAATATGACGGGGCTAATTAATATTTGAAATATATTGAAATGTATAAAATTGAGCGGAATAAAAAATGTATAAAAATGAATAGGATGATGAAATAATAATTTTTTAATTACAAGTGGAATTTCTAGAGTTCTGGTCTTGTCACAGTTCATATAGCGAATTCTATCAGATGATTGATTGGTTTGCTATCATGCTATTCTTTAAACAAAACGTTTCTCCCAAGGTAGGTCAGTCCTGGAGTCGGTGTCTACCCATCAAATTTACGAGCATGATTTGCATAAATAAGCACATGGCATTATATTATTCAAAGAAAAAAGGAAGGGCAAGTTGAATGAAGCCTATCACTTGACATTGTGACACTGGCCTCAGTGGCTGTTGTTTGTTGATGAAGTATTGTTAAAAAAGGAACTAATAGACAAGCTTTTCTTGATTACCATTCTGGTGTACAAAAGACAGATTAGTATGCAGTATAAACTTGAGAAAGAGCCTATCAAGTACTCCCGTGGTTTGACAAAAGAAAAGTTTTTGAGGATTAGCTAGAGCGCACTTCATTTAATTGTACACCTCAATCACTTGTTGTATATATTAAATGGACAAACAATCCTCATCAGACTTTTTCCCCGCCTTTTAAGTTATTTTCAGATTAATTTTTTAGTTTTGGAGCTGAAAAAATATGTAAAAATGAAGGTTATTCTTATACTATTTTTCTTTTATTGTATATGTTTTCACCTTTACGTACTTTATTTACTCTTGAAAATAATAAATATACTTTGCAAATAGCATTTTCCTTCTTTTTTATACAATTCCGATACAAGTTTAATTGCTAGTTTTATTACTTATTCTTGGGTTCAATATTTATGTTAAATACAGGATGAATAAATGGTAAAATAAAATATACGGCCGGCACCCTTTAAATTCGGGGTCTAGATTTGGTAGTCACTAACTGATAAACCATACTCTGCTATGCACAACGGGATAAAATAATAAATATGACCTATGTATGCAATTGAACCGATCACAGGTTATAGTATGAAACAAGCACTACTACAAACTGATGAGTTATTACAATCCCAAAGTCTATTTAGTTTTACAAACTATTTCAAATTCTATTACAACACGCTACTATACTAGTTCAAATGTCTCAAAACTTCTAACTATACAAGCACACCAAAACTAAAGATCTTCTGACGGTCTTGGTTCAAAACCTTCCTTGGGTTGGCGGATAATAATACTGGTCTGGTATAGCTGGAGAATTCGAATAATAAAACAGGTATGAGCCAATGAAATGCTCAGCAGCTATATAACCTCGTAAATAAGCAACAACAATATATAACCGGAAGTCATGTGAAACAACAAAAAAAAATTGTCAAACCAGATGGATCTAATTTGGTAAACACAGTGGAACCAGCTAATTCATCAATCAATTCATTCACTACATGAATAGGAAACTTATTTTTCATTGTCTTCTTATTCGATTCCCGGTAGTCTACACACAACCTCTAAAATCCATCTTTTTTACCTACTAACACAACAAGTGATGCAAAAGGACTGACACTGTGTTGCATAATGCCCCTGGATAATAACTCATCTACGATCTGTTCTATGACATCCCTTTGTTTCAAGGGTTACCTGTAAGGCCTGATACTTACAGGGTTTGATCATTCAGCCAAAGGTATTATATGATCAAACACACCCCTAGTGGGTGGTAAATCTGTTGGTTCTCTAAAAATATCTACATATTGAGATCTTAAAATGCTTAACTCTTAATCCAATTTACCCTGCGTCATCAGAAATTGCAGTTATATCTATTGATAGTAATGAATTTTCTGCAGCCTGATGAATGTGTATATAGCACAATTGTGCTACATTTTCATCAATTTCATAGATGGTTCACCTTTCAGCACTTTTATCTTCTGAGGTGCTATACCTTGAGTTTTACCTTCTGATTTTTTACTTCAAATTCCATAAAGTCCCATTTCACTGTCCCCTGTGTAGTCAACCATTGAACTCTCAATACCATGTCACAGCTACCCAAATCAATGAACATGACATTAGTGGTAAAAGTATTTTCTCCCACTTTCCATACTAAATCCTTGACCTATATTCTTACACACTAGATGAATTCCATCAGCCACAGTAATTTCTTGACCTGAAATATCTACCATTTGATAATTTAAAGCTTTAGCTACACTAATATCTAAGAAGTGATGTGTACACCCAGAATCAATCAGAATATGTAGAGGCCCTTTCTGTATCCATTCTTTCACCTTCATAGTAGTAAAAGATTGATTACCACTTAATGCATTAACTGATATACATGGATCTTGCAAACTAGTCACATTTTCTTCTCCATCATCCCCACTATCATCATCCAAGTGTTCCCTTCCATCACAACTAGGAATCTCAACTGTGAATAATTGTGATTCCTTAAACTGACACTTATGACCTCTTTCATATTTATGGTCACGGTAATAACACAGAACTTTTGCCAATTTCTCAGCCCTAACCTCAGCTGGAATCAACTGAAATGGTTTGTTCACAGGTCTCACTCCTCTGATTGAGTAGTTTGACTAGGTTTTGTTGAAGGTGTAGGCAACAAAAGAGGTTTATTGGTATTTGGATTAAAAACTGATGGTGAAAACTTTATAAGGAACACTACCAAATTTGTTATTCTTGGGAACTGGGGCTTGAATGGATTCTTCCTGTAATCTTGCAAACCTTGTAGACTCGGTAACAGATACAGGCTTAAAGATTTTAACAAAAGGTTTCACAACAGGTTTTAATCCTCCAATAAAGCTTTCAAGAAAATATGCATCTGGTAATATATGACTATGTTGTTCTATTAGTGATCTCAGATTGTCAAAATCATCAATAGAGTCTTCAATAGTTCCTGATTGATACAATCTATTAAATTGTTCGACTACATTACTAGTAGGTGTCATCCTTAAACCTATCACTCAAGTCAATCACAAATTCACTTCAATCAACATTCCTAGTTTGATACCCAAACTTCAACTTTTTCAGACATATACAGGCAAACAAGATCTACTTTATGATTATCAGGAATTTTACACAAGGTAAAATACTTAACACATTTCTTAACCCAAGTTCTAGCATCAGGTTCATCAAACTTAGAAAACTCAAGTTTAGGAGTGAAATTGAAGGGTTTAAGAACATGATTACCTCCTCCATTAGTCTCAGTGCCATTAGTTTGATCTCTCGGAACTTCTGTCGAACAGCTTGCAGTCAATTCTTTCATTTCACGCATCATCCGAATAATCTCATCAAATCTGCCTTCATATCATTTCGATTGTTTGTCAAAGTGTGTTAGTCCCTTAACAATGTAGCAAGAATTACAGAAGGGGGGTTGAATGGAATTATTGAACCTTTTTCTTGAAATAAAAATGTTCAACTCGATTATAGATATATTTGTTTTGATTAGCACAATGCGGAATGTAAACTTAATTGAATCAAAACATAAGTAATTAAAAACAAGAGTCTTTAAAAACTTTCTGGTGGATTTAAACAATTCCACCAGAGATATATATAATATATCGAGAGGACTCTATGTGCAGAAATGCTCACAACTGCTTACAAATGAAACTACTGAGAATACAGGAAATGCTAAAGATTCTGCTTACAAAGATTTCTTTGTTTTTGTGTTTTTCAGTTATCACAGTTATTTTTCTATTTGCTACTCTCTTGGTTTATATAATACCAATATTACAAAGTCAAAAAGACTGAACAAATATAAAATCTAACAGTCTTAAGCTTTGCTACTTTTCGTCCTCTATTACCCAGTTAATGGGCTTCCACAGTGTGTTTGTATACATCTCGACGGCTGTGTGCCAGCTTTCACTGTTCAACTGCTGTTTGAATTCTTCATATGATCATCCGTCGACTTTCAGAATATCCGTTGATGATTTAATTGATCATCCGTCGACTGCTATATTAAACATCCGTTGATAGTCATTTGATCATCCGTCGATGGCTTTGTTAATCATCCGTCGGTAGCTATTTTGGCACTTGACTCTATTTCACTTATGCAGAATTACAAGACATCAATTATGTACAATTAATCATCCTATTATGCATATCTAGTTAAAGTCAACATGACTTATATGCTACTATAGATTCTATACAAAGGTGCATACATAACTGTGCTACAAATTTATTATTACATAAGCTACTCACTCGATGGATAATAAGTTAATCATCCGTCAGGACTATAATGAGTTATCCGTCGGGACTATAATTCTTATCCGTCGAGTGCTACATTATTTCACTAAGTAAACTCTACTTAGATATTTTGTTTATGAAATCATTCAAGTACACAACATATGCACAACAATCTCCCCCAATTTATGTCTACTGGAATTGTAGCCATAAATTAAGAGATACTTGATGATAACAAAACATCATGAACATATATCTTTAAAGATAAGTAGATAAACTGAAAGTGTTTCAATTAATTAAAATGTGCAAGGTTTGGCTCATAGTCAATTCAAGATGCTCCTCTAGCCTGAGCAGATTTTTCTAGTTTCTTGAAGGTCTGGATCTTCTTCCAAGCTTTCTGTTATTTTCTTCAATTTGATTCTGGAGCTGCCTGTGGAATTCTAGTTCATCAGATTCTGAGAGATCTAGCTTTTCTTGCATTTCCAAGAGAGTCTCATTGCTAGAGATACTCAGTTGGTCTTCTAATCTGAAGAATCTTCTCACACCCTTGTCATCCATGAATTCCATCATCCAGTAGGGCCTTAGATGCACTCTTCTCCCTGTGTATGGGATGATTAGAGTCTTTGGGAGTGCATCTTTAGCTCTAACACTCCTCAGCTCTTCAATATTCCTCAATACTAGTCTTCTTGCAGTTACATTGAGCCCAAAGTTTTTCTTGAAGGATGAATAGACTTTAATCAGCACAGCTTGGATTTCTTGAAGAATGCTGTGAAGTGGCCACTGAATCTCCCTTCCTCCTTTGTACTTGAACACCAACCTTTCAGGTAGGTTTCTGTATGCATCAATTGCCCTTACTTCATCCAGTTCATCCAGGTAAAGGTTTAGATCTGAAAATTCTTTGATTTCACACAAGTACAAGTAGTCTCCCCTGTTGACCTTGGGTTGAGCTTTCGCTACTGACTTGGATTTGAGAGGTGACAACTTCACATTCTTGACTTCCCTTGACTTTGTCCTTTTTGGCTTGCTAAGGATTGGTAAGTTGAAGTCAGGAATTGGTATGTTATCCCACTCTATTGGCTCATTCTTTGGCACAATAGGTTCATCATGTATGTTCCTGTAGGGATCCACCACCCTTATGTCTTCAAATACCATAGAGGGCTTTGATGCTTGAGTTGTAGCTGGTGTGGATTCCTTAGGAAATTGATCTTCCAATTCCTTGTCAACAACATCCAGTTTCCTTTTTGTTCTTCTAGCCAATTCTTTATTTCTTGGGGATTTCTTCTGTTATTCAATCTTCTTCTTTGATTCAGCAGCTTCAGATGGTTGAGAAGAAATTTGTTGAGAAGAATTCACAGCCTGTAGCTTGGCCAAGATAGCAATCTATTCTTTCTTTTGTTTAGACTTCTTTGCATCTAGAGCAGCTTGCCTCTTTTCCTGCTTTAATCTGGCTTTTTCTTCTTTCTTTTCTTGAGCAAATTGTGGATGTCCAGCTACCACACAATTTTCCTTTCCATTTCTGAATATATTAGCAATTCTCCTTTTTGAAGCTGAATCAACTGGATCTTTATAGAAGACAATAGATCTTGACAGAAGCTTCTTTTCATCAGGCTTGAGTGTCTCATACACAGTGTCCATAGGGTTCTTCCAAGATGATTTTGGAGTTAGGCCTTGTGCTTTAGCCAGTTGCATTAGAAGATTGTCTGAGTCTGTTGATTTTGAAGAAGGATAGCCACTGAATTTTCAATAACTTGAACTCTGTTTTCCAGCTTGGCTAGCTTCTTTTCAGAGTCTGATTCTCTCCTCAATCTTAGTAGTAGATCTTGCATGGTACCATATGGTATTACTGAATCCAGCTTCTCAGAATTGTATGTCTTCAAGTCAGCTATATCTCATTTTAGTTCATCCACACTCATATTCTGTCTTAAGTGCTGGATCTTCATGAGATGTAGAGAGTGTAGGTGAGCTTGAAGAATAGCCTTGGTACCAGCATCTGAAGTCTCCTGAAGGGCCTTTTGAATAGCCACCACTTGCTTGACCAAAGACACATCAAATTGTCCTGGTGTAAATTCCTTTGTCCATGCCCATCCAGGTAAATTTAAAACAGAACTTGGGCCTTCATCTCCCCCTAAGTTCATGCTTCCATCCAAATAAACAGAGTCATCATCATTAGAATTTACTCCAAATTCTTCAGATGGCTCACCAGCTTGAGAAGGCATCCTATTGATAATAGCTTTATCTCTTTGAAGAGATTCTGAGGTGTGTACTAAATTCAAGGTCTGTTCTGCCTCCACATTGCCCTGAGCAGCCAACAATTGATAGGCTGACACAGGATGAGTAAAAGTGTCAGCATCCAAGGAAATGTTATCAATTTCAGCTTTGTAATGTTGCTAAAATTGTCTTCCCTTTTCAGCATCATCCACAATCATTGACTCACTAGCAATGGCTGGATCCACCCTTATTTCTCATGTACCTACCTTTCTCTCATAATCTCTCTTTTGTTGCATCAGGGTCTCACCCTGGCTTCCCACCCTTACACCCTCACCTTCACCTACTAAGGTGGGACTCCTCTCGCTCACTTTTGCCAATCCTGAATAAATGGATTGCTGAGATTCACTCTTTTCCTCTCCTTTTGCCTGGGAGCAACCCAGCCTCTCACTCAAAGCACTCTCCTCTCTCAGTCCTAAGAGTGACTGTATTACCACTAAATCTTCTGCACTATAAATAATTGAAGTTCGAAGTTGTGCAGAGATACTCGACGGATAAGTGATATCCATCGGGTGAGTGGTAAAGCTATCCGACGGATAACTGCTGTTAAGCTTATCCGTCGGGATACAATCACTACTCGATGGATGAGCAATATCCATCGAGAGAGTAGAAATGAATAAGGTGGGAAGAGAAACTATTGTTGACTCTGTGCTGATTGAAGTTATTTGAGGCACAGATGTCACAATAGTATCTGAAAGAATTGGCTAGTGATCCAACAAATCATCTAAAAGATGATGCTCACTTGCACTAGATTTTGGCTTCCCCAACAGAGTTAAAGAAGGGGAATCAGGAATTGAAGTGTTTATCATATCCACTTCCAGAGAGTTTGTTGGTGAGTATGGTGTTTCAGAGGCTTCTATTATAAGAGATTTTGGCTGTGACTCCACATTTATTGGAGCCACATCAATCTGAATTTGAGAAAGTGCAGGGACTGTGTCTTTAGCACCAGTTTGCACTGTGTGTGTGCCCTGTGCATCCCCAGTTGTTTTGGATTTCTTCTTTCTTGTGTAAGTTTGGGGTGAGCTTGTGTTCCTAACCCTTTTGGCCTGTGCTCTTGGCTGAGAGCTTTGTTCAATAGCCACATCCTTTTGGGAGGATGCAGCTAGAAGTGAGCTTTTATCCTTTTTAAGCACTGTAGTTTGTTGGGAAACTGCAGTGTGGCTAGGCTGGGATTCACTCAACTCTCCAACCTAATCCTTGGGGTTTCTTTGATGTTCACCCCTTCCCTCACCTAACCGACCCTCCTTCACACTCCCCTCTTTGGCTTTGGTAGATTTTTCAACTGGTACCTTTTGAGAGATACCAGAGGGGGTTTTCTTTGACTTGGATTTAGAAATTGTAGTTGATTTGGCAGCTTTGGTAGGCAACTGTTTGGTCATTGTCACAGTTGTCATAGCTACTCCTGAACTTAAAGAAATTGAGGAGATTGGAATAGTTGAGGGTATGGATGAACTTACCTCACTTACCTGAGGTGTCTGCATTACAGGAAAGTAGAACATTGGCACATCCCTATGATGGTTGGCTCTGTTCAAATCTGCAATGATTCTTCTCTCTTGAACCCAACAAGCTAATTTGTTGTTTGAGTTCTCAAGTACAATCTCTTGACAAAGATGGTTAGCCAATATCATGAAAAATCTAGCATAATATACATTCTTTCCCCTTTTGGCTAACTCACCTAGTTTAAAACATAACTTATACAAGACAAGGTCACTGAAATTGTAAAATTTATCTGTAACTAGCATGTATAGCATGTTAAGCATGGAAATGTTCACAGAATCAAAATTACTGACTTTTCCAGAGAAAACTTTAGTCACATCATCACACATGAAACTCCATTCCTTCCTAAGACCTAATCTTCTAATCTCACTTAGCTTAGTAGTAGGAAGTGCATAATGCATGGAATTAAGCATATTGATAATATCAGTGTCAGTGTGTGGTGAAGTTACATTATCATCAGGAATTTTGAAACATGCTTTTATCACATCACTATTGATACAGAACTCATTACCATTGATAGTTAGAGTGATGGTTTTGTCAGTAGAGTTGTAAATTGCAGTGGTCCACATCTCTTCAACAACTTCACAGTAAATTGTGGGTGATTCAAGCATGGCATAACTTAACTTGCAGTTCTTCACGAAGTCCATCATCTTGTGATAGTCTTCTGATTGTTGAATACCCTTATTGACCAAAGCAGTGAAGTTGTTCTTCTCATAAATGAACCCATTCTGAGACATGATCTTTACTACATGTGTCATTATTAGAGAATGAAAGCTTGAAGAGAAAGATGATATTTGCTTGAGAGAGAATAAAATAAAAGCAGTTGAATTTGAGAATGATAAAAGAAAATAATTGGAATGAAACAAGATTTTATACTATCTCAAAAACAACGGATGAAAATAATAAAGAAAAGTAAATTACCCAATAGAAATTGCCTAAATTAGCCGTTTAAAAATAAACTGTAAAAATTCCACCCATTATCCGTCGTGTAATGCTTACAAACTGTAAGTATACTCGATGGATAATATTCAGGGAATTAACGGTTAAGATTTAGACACTTCGACGGATGAGGATAAACTGTTATCCGTCGAGTTTTAAAAGATTCCAGAAAAGTAATTGATTTTTATTTGCACATAGTATATCGACGGATGACTCAACTCGATGGATAATGGTCATCCGTCGAGATGCAAATTTTGACTTAGCCAAAATTTCACTCATGACTAAAAATCAGTTAAATTTCTGACTACATGTCAACTTGCAAAATAACTCAGATAGATTCAAGAGTAATTAAGCATACCTAGCTCGCTTACCAACCTAGAAAAGGTGGATTCATCCAGTGCTTGGTAAATATATCTGCAAGTTGCTTCTCACTTGGAATAAAATGTAACTCTACAGTACCATTCATTACATGTTCCCTTATGAAATGGTACTTGATGTCTATGTGCTTTGTCCTTGAATGTTGCACTGGATTTTCAGTGATGGCAATTGCACTTGTGTTATCACAGAAAATAGGAATCCTCTCAACTTGCAAACCATAGTCTAGCAATTGATTTTTCATCCATAAAATATGTGCACGGCAAATGCTAGCAACAATATATTCAGCTTCAGTTGTTGAAGTAGAAACTGAATTTTGCTTTTTACTGAACCAGGACACAAGCTTGTTTCCTAGAAATTGACAAGTTCCTGTTGTGCTTTTTCTGTCAATTCTGCAACCTGCATAATCTGCATCTGAATAACCAGTTAGATCAAAATCAGAATCTCTAGGATACCAAATGCCAAGTTTTGGTGTTCCCTTAAGATATCTGAAAATTCTCTTAATAGCTATCAAGTGAGACTCTCTAGGATCAGCCTGAAATCTAGCACATAAACATGTAGGAAACATTATATCTGGCCTACTAGCTGTTAAGTACAGAAGTGAGCCAACAATGCCTCTATAGCTTGAAATATCCACAGACTTTTCAGTAGTGTTTAGTTCAAGCTTAGTTGCAGTGGCCATGGGAGTTTTTGCAGATGTGCAATCCATTAGATCAAACTTTTTAAAAGATCAAAAATATATTTAGTTTGACTAATGAATATTCCATCACTGACTTGCTTAACTTGTAAACCAAGAAAGTAAGTTAGTTCTCCCATCATACTCATTTCATACTTACTTCGCATCAGTTTGGCAAACTTTTTACAAAGTTTCTCATCTGTAGAGCCAAAAAAAATATCATCTACATAAATTTGAACAAGTATGCTAGAGCCATTAATATTTTTGAAAAATAAAGTTTTATCTACAGTACCTCTTGTGAAGTGATTTTCCAAAAGGAACTTTGATAAAGTGTCATACCTGGCTCTAGGTGCTTGTTTTAGTCCATAAAGTGCTTTCAGTAGATAATAGACATATTCTGGAAAATTTGGATCTTCAAACCCAGGAGGTTGACTAACATACACTTCTTCCTCCAAATCTCCATTCAGAAAGGCACTTTTGACATCCATTTGATAGACCTTGAAATTGGCATGGGCTGCATAGGCTAAGAAGATTCTGATGGCTTCAAGTCTTGCAACAGGAGCAAATGTTTCATCAAAATCTATTCCTTCTTGCTGGCAATAGCCTTTAGCAACCAATCTGGCTTTGTTTCTTACTACTATGCCATTTTCATCCATCTTGTTTCTGAATACCCATTTGGTGTCTATTGGATTCTTTCCTTTAGGCTTGGGTACCAGCTTCCAAACTTTATTCCTTTCAAATTGGTTTAGCTCCTCCTGCATAGCTAAAATCCAATCAGGATCTAACAACGCTTCTTCTACCTTCTTTGGTTCTTCCTTTGACAGAAAACTGTTGTATAGACATTCTTCCTAAGTTGCTCTTCTTGTTTGAACTCTAGAGGAAACATCACCAATAATCAGTTCAAAGGGGTGATCTTTTGTCCATTTCCTTGGTTGAGGTAGATTAGCTCTAGATGAAGAGACCTCAATGTTGTCTTGATGTGTGATTGAGTTTTGATTGCTAGAAACTCCCCCTGAGTTTGTGGATCTTTGATTTGAGAAAGGGGTACTTTTTGTGGGTGATCTGCCTTGACTTCCTGCTTCTTTTGATAACCCGACGGATGGTGAATTTTGAGTACCGACAGATGAGGCAGGTTGTCTACCGACGGATGAAGCATTTTGTAACTCGACGGATGTTGAGTTTTGTGCTTCATTGGTGGTAGATTTGTCTGCATTATCCTTAGACACTGTTTCTTGATCACTTTAATAATCACTTCCATCACTGACCATCTCAACATTGTCGAATTTGAGGCTCTCATGATAATCTCCATCTTTCAGTCCTTCAATCTTTTTATCATTAAACACAACATGTATAGATTCCACAACAATGTTGGTTATTAGATTGTAGACTCTATATGCTTTACCAACAGCATATCCAACAAAAATTCCTTTATCTGCTTTAGCATCAAACTTCCCATTTTGATCAGTTTGATTTCTCAGAATATAGCATTTACAGCCAAAGACATGAAAAAAGTTTAGAGTTGGCTTCTTGTTCTTGAACAATTGATAAGGAGTCATGCATCTTGCTTGATTAATCAGAGAGATGTTCTGAGTGTTGCATGCAGTGTTTACAGCTTCAGCCCAGAAATATGTTGGTAGTTTTGATTCTTCAAGCATTGTCCTTGCAGCTTCAATAAGAGATATGTTCTTTCTTTCCACTACTACATTCTGTTGTGGAGTCCTTGCTGCTGAAAACTCATGCAAGATCCCATTTTCCTCACAAAATGCTCTCATGACATAGTTCTTGAACTCAGTTCCATTGTCACTCCTGATTCTTCTAACTTTGAAATCAGGATGATTGTTAACTTGCCTTATGTGATTGATGATGATTTCACTAGCCTCATCTTTAGACTTTAGGAAATATGTCCAAGAGAACTTTGAGAAATCATCTACAATTACTAGGCATAATCTTTTTTTTGAAATTGACAATACATTGACTGGTCCAAACAAATCCATGTGAAGCAGTTGCAGAGGCTCTTCAATTGCTGAATCAAGTTTCTTCCTGAATGATGCTTTGATCTGCTTCCCTTTTTGGCAGGCATCACACAGTCCATCCTTTGTAAACTCCACTAGAGGAATGCCTCTTACTAGTTCTTTCTTTACCTGCTCATTCATGGTCTTGAAGTTTAAATGGGATAGCTTTTTGTGCCATAGCGAACTTTCATCTTGACTTGCTTTGCTGAGAAGACAAGTTACAGATTCTGCTTTGGTTGAGTTGAAGTCAACTAGGTACACATTTCCTCTTCTCACACCAGTGAGAACCACTTTGTTGTTTTGATTATTAGTCACAACACAGGCTTCTTTATTGAAGGTTACTGAGTTGCCTTTATCATAAAGCTGGCTGATACTCAACAGATTGTGTTTGAGACCATCCACTAAGGCAACCTCTTCAATGATGACATTATCCTTTGAAATCAAGCCATATCCCACAGTATAACCCTTGTTGTCATCTCCAAAAGTAATACTTGGGCCAGCTCTCTCCTTAAACTCTGTGAGCAGGGTAGAATCACCAGTCATGTGTCTTGAACAGCCACTATCCAAGTACCAAAGATTCTTTCTGTTGCCCTGCACACATCAAAATCAAATCAAGTTGATTTTGGTACCCAAGTTTCCTTGGGTCCCGTCTTGTTAGCTTTCTTCTTCTGTTTCTTAGGTTTTATCTCATTTGACTTAGGAATTTCAGATTCTTCCTTAGTCAATTGGGTTGTACCTTTGAAACCACTAAATGCAACAGAATTATCATGCATGTTATGGCTAACAGGGAATGGCATGCTTGGTGCAAACATGTTATTCCAGTAAGGCATGCTAAATGGCATTTGAGGCATATTGTATGCAGCATAATATGAATTAGCTGCAAATGGCATATTAGCAAACTGTGCATTCATATTCTGTGTAGGCATAGCATTAACAGGCATGGGAGGCATGGCATTCATGTTAGGAAATTGAGGCTGAACAGACATGGGAGTAGGCATGGCAGATTTGCAATTAACAGACAAATGATTTACACTACCACACTTGACACAGATTTTTCTAGGAGCATATTTATCAGGTGTGTAGTTATTGTGTTTGTTAATCCCTACTTTACCATTCCTATTATTTTTATTTTTAGTCTCTGTTTTTACCTCTATTTTCTCAAGTCTGTCACTTAACTGTTTGACAGTCATGTGACCAACATTAGCCTTTTTCCCTTTCTTAGCTTGACTTGACTCTCCTGAAACAAAGTTCTTGGAAACAGACCCATACTTATCATTTAGCTTGATTAATTTGGCTTTTCTAATGGGTTTGCTTACAGCCGACGGATGAGGATTTTTATCATTCGACGGATAACACTTTTTATTATCCGACGGATAGTCCTCATCATCCGTCGAGTCTACATCTGTCAGCAACCCATCTACCAAAATAGGTTCTAGTTTCTCTTTATTCTTTTTCCAGGCTTCATCACAAAAAGACACAATTCCTTGAACTTTGGTAATTTGAGCATGAACATCCCTGGATGTTTTCCATGCTTTAATCACCTCTTGTTCACGCTCGAGCTGCTTCTTCAAAATTTCTTCCTTTTTCAAGAACTCAGTTAATTTCTCCTTGGCAATCTTACACTCAATTTTTAGTTTCTCAAACTCAACAAACTGAGACTCAAGCACATTATTCCTCTCACTTAAAAACAAGTTATTTTCTTTGATTTTAGCATTTTCTTTAGTGAGAGACTTAAGTGTAACACGCAAATGATACAATTCTGTAGACATGTCATTTATTGCATCATTACACTCAGCTTTAGATAAATGTGCAAGGTTTGTAGTGATTACCTGATTGCTTGATGAACTTGCCTCTGTTTCATCAGACTTGGCCATTAGGGCTAGATTGACATAGCTGACATCTTCATCTTCATCCAAACCATCAGCTGTCTAGTCATTCTCTTGTGTAATGAAAGCCCTTTCCTTTTGTTTGAGTAGATCAAAGTATTTTTGCTTAAAATCCACAGACTTAAACCTTTTCTTACTGGAATCTGACTTTCTACACTCATTTGCAAAATGCCCTGCCAAGCCACATTTGAAACATTTGAATTTTGACTTATCCACCATGTTTCTATTTGGCTTAGGCTGCTCCAAAGTTCTTCTTGAACTTGAGCTTGGAAAATCTTCTTGAAAGAAATGCTAAGTGCTCATTAATGTCCTCCATGTCATCTTAGGCTCAATGAATCTTCACTTTTAGCTAGCCCCTTACCCTTATTCTCACAGATCTTTGAAGTTGATTCTACAGCTTCCATCTTCACTTCCTTCTCCTTTTTCAGATCAACAACTAGTGCAATGGAGCCTCCTTTTTTCTTTCCTCTCTCCATTCTTTCATCCTGCTCTATCTCAAGCTCATAGGTCTTCAGAATGCCATACAGTCTCTCCAGAAGTAAACTCCTTATAATCTTGTGAGTTTCTCAATGAGACTGTCATTGGTTTCCATTCCTTTGGAAGAGATCTGAGAAATTTCAGATTGGAGTCTTTAGTCTGATAGATTCTTCCATGCAACTTAAGAGCATTTAGTAGTTTTTGGAATCTACTAAAAATGTCAGTGAGTGACTCAATTTCTTCATTGTGAAAGTGCTCATATTGCTGAATCAGGATCTGCATTTTATTTTCTCTTACTTGCTCAGTGCCATCACAAATTATCTGTATTGTGTCCCAAACTTCCTTGGCAGTTTTGCAGTTGATTATGTTATCTAACATATCTGCATCAACTCCATTGAACAAAATGTTCATGGCCTTTTTATCCTTCCTGACTTGTTCAATGTCAGGGTCAGACCATTCGTGCATTGGCTTTGGAACAGATGGCTCATTTCCTGTTGCAGCTCTCATTGGAACATGAGGACCTCTTTCTATACAGTCCACATAGGCCTCATCTTGAGAAAGCATATGAAGATGCATCTTTACCTTCCAATGATGGTAATTATCTTTATCAAGAAAAGGAATCTTGACTCCAACATCTTTCTTGTTCATCTTGCTGAATTGTTTAGATCTTTAAACTCTTTGTAGATTAAGAACTTGCTCTGATACCAATTGTTAGTCCCTTAACAATGTAGCAAGAATTACAGAAGGGGGGTTGAATGGAATTCTTGAACCTTTTTCTTGAAATAAAAATGTTCAACTCGATTATAGATATATTTGTTTTGATTAGCATAATGCGGAATGTAAACTTAATTGAATCAAAACATAAGTAATTAAAAACAAGAGTCTTTAAAAACTTTCTGGTGGATTTAAACAATTCCACCAGAGATATATATAATATATCGAGAGGACTCTGTGTGCAGAAATGCTCACAGCTGCTTACAAATGAAACTACTGAGAATACAGGAAATGCTAAAGATTCTGCTTACAAAGATTTCTCTGTTTTTGTGTTTTTCAGTTATCTCAGTTATTTTTCTATTTGCTACTCTATTGGTTTATATAATACCAAGATTACAAAGTCAAAAAAACTGAACAAATATAAAATCTAACAGTCTTAAGCTTTGCTGCTTTTCGTCCTCTATTACCCAGTTAATGGGCTTCCACAGTGTGTTTGTATACATCTCGACGGTTGTGTGTCAGCTTTCACTGTTCAACTGCTGTTTGAATTCTTCATATGATCATCTGTCGACTTTCAGAATATCCGTTGATGATTTAATTAATCATCTGTCGACTGCTATATTAAACATCTGTTGATAGTCATTTGATCATCCGTCGATGGCTTTGTTAATCATCCGTCGGTAGCTATTTTGGCACTTGACTCTATTTCACTTATGCAGAATTACAAGACATCAATTATGTACAATTAATCAACCTATTCTGCATATCTAGTTAAAGTCAACATGACTTATATGCTACTACAGATTCTATACAAAGGTGCATACATAACTGTGCTACAAACTTATTATTACATAAGCTACTCACTCGATGGATAATAAGTTAATCATCCGTCGGGACTATAATGAGTTATCAGTCAGGACTATAATTCTTATCCGTCGAGTGCTACATTATTTCACTAAGTAAAATATACTTAGATGTTTTGTTAATGAAATCGTCAAGTACACAACATATGCACAACAAAGTGTTTATCCATTGCTCGGGACTGTTCTTTGACTTGATCATCCATGGTTAAAGCTATTGCGTATGGTTTTCTGGTTTGCAGGTGCCAGATTAACCTATTGTGTATGAAATTTTATAACAAGATCACAAAAGTTGAGGATCGGAGAGCTCTGATATCATTGAAACAGCTTTCCTATTTATCTAACAAAGATGCACTGAATGAGTACAAGATAACAGCACATTGAATGGTCTTAAATTGAGTTTACATACAATAAGGAATGATCACTGTAAGGTCTGGGAAATATTATGTAATTATTTTTATCAATAAATAATTATTATGTGATTTTTATGTGAATTTTGGTGAATTATTTGATAATTGATATTAATATTTGGTTGTTTATTTTTCATAAAAATTTAGATATTTTAATTTTTAATTATCCAGAATTAAATATAGATAATTTTGGTATTTTTCTGGTAATTTTTGGATTTTTATATGATTTTATAAGAATTTATAGAATTATTAATGATTATTTTTGTGTAATTGTAAAATTACTTTTAGAATCAGAAATCGTCCCACTTCAATCGTTTTTGCGTTTTTACAACCCGAAACTCTTCCGAAAACTCCTTCCTAACCTAATCTAATAATTCTGAACACTTTTCATGTTTTGACTTTCTCAATCCGGGGTACGGTTTGACCTGTACGAGTCCCGGTTTGAAATTTTCGATACACAAATCATTTTATATATCGATAAAAATCCCTATTCTCAAAAGGCGAGACATTATTACCTTAATTTCGTATAAAGTATTTTATAGAAAGCTCTGTTTTGATAATTATCCAATTCTGGTATTAAAATTGTATCGTCTTTTTAGTTACTTAGCGGCTAAGTAACCTATTTCCGGATCCAATATGTAAATGTAATTATGGAATTATTAATAAATAAAATGTGTAATGGGTATGTCGGCTATATGTTGCTGTATTATCAATTATTTGTGATTGTTGGACGTGAAGATTAATTTTATAATTAATTACCGAGCTGTATGAATTTAATTCATTTTAAAATGATTTTATTGAATATTTATTCTTATAAATGCTAAAATTGCTCCTAAAATTATTTTTGTTGTTGTATATTTCTACTTATTATTTTTAGGAGTTTAAAAAAAATTTAGAAATCAGTATTTTATTAATATTTATCTTTAAATGATTTTCTGATTCCATTTAAGTGTAAATTCTATATTAAATTCAGAAATGCGTTAAAAAAAACTACTAAACTTTTATTTTATTATTTTTAAATTATTCTCAGAATTTTAAAACTGGTTTCGGTAAATTTTAGGAATTATTTCGATAATTAAACGAATTTTATTTACATGTCTCTTATTCGCATATCGATAAATTACGGTGCAAAAATAGATTATTACGATAAATTAATTAGATAAATACAGTCGGTTTACCCCCCCCCCCTTTCTTAGTTTTCAGTCGGCAGTCTCTCATCTCTCTGATTTCAATCCTCAATCTCTCTAATTCTCGATATCTCTCGCCTCCCTTTTGAATCTATCTCGATTATTCTCAATGTTTTCTCTCTCTCCCTCTTTCTTTCCTCCCCGCCCCCGTTCTTCCGTTTCTCTCCCGTTTTCCGGTGAGTTCCGGCCATTTAATTCCGGTTACTAGCCTCAATTTATTCCTGTTGATTGTATATATATATATATATATATGCTGATGTGTGTATATATTTGTGTGATGTTGCTCTATTCTTTTGCTGCCTATTTCGTCTGGTTGCCGCCGTTTCAATTTCCGGCAAGGTGGCCGGAGGTGTCTGTGTGTTGTGTTGTGTGCGTGTTGTTTGCGTTGTGTGTACTGTGTTTGCTGCGTGGCCATGGTTCTGTTGGTGTTGTGGTTCTGTTGGTTTAATTTGGTTAATTGTTTTCCAGGATAAATTTTGGCTACTTTTGTGAAATAATAAATTATTCCGTGCGGGAAATTATAGCCGTATTAATCTGTAGAATTATAGTTCTACATTTATAAATTAAATAAATTAATTCGTGATATTAATTACGAAACGAAAACAAATAATAAATTATAAATAAAGTACGAATAACAATAATTAATATTTGAATACGTATCGGTGATTGGGATTGGTAAATTTGGTTATGAATTGGATGATTGTGATTGTTGATTGTGATTGACGTCAAACTGATTCGATGGGTAGGCCGATAAACAGAGGAAACGCTGCCCGATTTTCGGGAAATAAATTCCGAAAATACGGGAACGTAACCTATAATTATCGGAGACGTCGAATAATCATATATAATTATATTATATGAACTTAAGTGCGATTGAGACACAATAATTTATAAATTATCGATTATCTGTTTTTCAAAACGACGAGTATACGTATTTTCCGAAAATAAATACTGAACCGAGTTTTTCAGATGTAACCCTAATTGTTATGTATATTTTAATAATACATATAAATATAAGTTGGGTTATGAAATCGCATGGGTAGGAGTGATAGTGGTATTAAGTTGAGTTTAAGCGATTATCTGAATTAGGGTATTTCAACTCTGTAGGTCCTAGACGGAAAAAACCGAGTATCGACATCGGACTAGGAACGAACTAGTGATTAGACGTTGAGGTCAACGAAGTTCCAAATTGAAGGGCCTGAGTGTTGGGATCGTATCCAAAATGGGATAGTAGTTTGACGGTAAAGCGAACGTTCAAGTCGAACCAAAGTCAACCAGTAATAACGGTTAAAGCTTATTGAGGCAAGTATTCCCGAACTTTCTTTTAAATACTGCAAGTATTCACGAACTTTCTTTTAAATACTGCAAGTATTCCCGAACTTTCTTTTGAATACTGCAAGTAATCATGAACTCTCTTTTAAATACTGCAAATATTTCTTCGTTCCTATTCTAAGTTCAGAATAGTTAAATGTTTTACATTTCGCTGCAATTACTCTTATTATGCATGTTCTTTTCATTATTGTTCCTATAATTCGATTGCTCTCTTGAGTAAATAGACATTCTTTCGGGTTATTTGCGAACCCTGAATTGGGAAGTTTTGAATTCAAAGTGATTTGATATCAAAATACTCAACGGGCTGGATAGTGATATTTCGGGGATTGAGTTTTACTTAATCCTAAGGGTCGGGACATGACCGGTGCCTTGAGATGGGCCGTAGGGCCTGGGGACCCGACTGGATCTATACAGGTGGATATAGATCTGCACTGTATCCTGACTGATCAGCATGATATAAGTGTGAACCAGTGTCCAGTCTAATTTATTGTTGATCGCCATTAACGGCATTCTCTCTCGAATGGTTTTATGATTCCAAAACCGGACAAAACTCTGATTCAGGAGATAAATCGGGGAATCGCTTGTCATTTTTTTTTGAATTGTAGTTAAAGGCTGGTGACAACCAACGTTTATTTGCTCAACTCACTCAAATAAATAGAATTATTTAAAATTGTTTTAAAATTTGGTCCGGAAGTTTTTCTTTTGATATTAAGGCTTGAAACTCAAATTATATACTTGCTGGGCATTTTTGGCTCACTCTTGCTTTGTAAATTCTTATTTCTGCCAGAAACAGATAAGGATAAAAGTGAATAGCTTTGATAGACATCAGAAGTTAGAGAAATTTCCGCTGCGAGAGGTTGAAGGTGTTAGAAGAATGTGACAAGGGCATTAGTTCAAAGGTATTTACACTTGTATTTTAGTTATTGTGAGTTGTAAAAGAGTTAGATTCTTGTTTCATACCATAACCTGTAAACGATTCGGATTCAAGGGGTTAATTGAATATTCTTTTGTTATATGTAAAGATTGTTTTCATGACACCAAATATTGACCCCAGATTTGGGTTGTTACAATCACCAACAAGAATTGAAGATAGAAACTCGGATTTGATTCAGAGAGATTCAGAAAGAGGGAGAGAGAGAGGGAGCGGGAGAGAAAGAAAGAGATCAAAAAGATAGTATCATTTCATAACATAACAAATTTTATATGTTAGATTCTCTACTGATATACAAACTTTGGCGCCAAAATGCCAAAGTTTAATTGTTTGTTTGATTATTTTTTGACTGTCTTTTAACAGTTGACTAAATTAATCAAGTATAACTTCTCCTCCTATATCAATATATATATAGAGAGAGATAGTTGGATTCAGTGCAGACCAATATTATTTTGAGACCCTGAAGACCTATATAACTACCGTTGTAAGATTGTGGGGTACAGATGAATGCAAAGTGAAAGACATGATTAATATTACTTATAAACCTAAGTCAAAAATGTAATGTAACATGTATATAAATATTATGTTAAAAATATATTAAAAAAATAGAGTGCTGAACTTTATAAATAGAGTATAGTAGTTTAAATTATAACTGTAGTACATTTAAATCCAAATAAAAAAATAACATAACATGATTAAAATCTTACATGAAAATTTAATTAAAAAAAGAGTGCAGAACATATCGTACAACTTTATAAATATAGTGTAGTACTTCAAATTATAAAATTTAATACTTTTAAACCTAAATAAAAAATACAATGCAACATGCAGAATAAAACATTATGTGAAAAAATATATTAAAAAATAATGTGCAGAACATATTGTAGAATTTTATAAATAGAATGTAGTACTTGAAATATATTAGAAAAAATATAGTTCAGAACTTAGTGTAGATTTTTTTTTTTAAAATAAAGCGTAGTACTTTAAAATCTAAATAAAAAATATATAATTTAACATGCAGAACACATATATGTGAAAAATATATTCAAAAATAGAGTTCTAGTGCATAACTTAGTCTAATAAAAATTATAATTTAATATAATTGATGTGGAGTAAATGACAAAAAAAGTATTTATGCATAAATACAAACTTAGTACATATAATCCTAAATAAAAAAATATAATGCAACTTGCAGAATAAAATATTATGTGAAAAAACTATTAAAAATATAGAGTGCAAAACAAATCGTAGAACTTTATAAATAGAGTGTAGTACTTAAAATTATAAAATGTAGTACTTTTAAAGCTAAATAAAAAATATAATGCAACTTGCAGAATAAAATATCATGTGACATATTTTAAAAAATAGAGTGCTGAACATATTGTAGATTTTTTACAAATGAAGTGTAGTACTTTAAAATCTAAATAAAAAATATAATTTAAAATAAATAAATAATATGTGAAAATTATATTCAAAAATAGAGTTCTAATGCATAAGTTAGCCTAATAAAAATTATAGCGT
Source organism: Apium graveolens (assembly GCF_009905375.1). Lineage (NCBI taxonomy): Eukaryota > Viridiplantae > Streptophyta > Magnoliopsida > Apiales > Apiaceae > Apium > Apium graveolens. The sequence goes on from NC_133651.1 coordinate 5,686,450, forward strand.
AATATATTTGATGTAAAGTAAATGACAAAAAAAAAGTTTGTATGCATAAATAAATAGTTTTTATAGATAAAAAAATTATACTGAGTAAGGAAAAATAAACTACTTGATGTATGTAAAGTAATGTCGTTAGTTTTAGATTTATTTTATACACCTGTAATGTAATGTATTTGATCCAATCTAATGGCTTATAAACATGACTCCAAATCTCCAAATAAAAAACGGACTCCACTAAACTTATATATATATATATATATCATAGATATCAGCCCATATATAGATAATGGTTACGTTCTATGGAGTCTCCTATTTAATTGTAGTCGTTGGAGTCCATATATGTTCTGCAAGTAAAATATAACTTAAATTGTTGCAAAACGTATTATTTTTCGAATGATTAACTACAAATATCACAATTTTATTGAAAATCTTGCAGATTGCATATATTTTACAGGTAGAACGTTGCAAAATATATTATTGTTAAGTTCTGTGAAGTACACTATTTCATTGGAGTTTTTGGAGTCCATATATGTTCTGCAAGTAAAATATAGCTTAAAATATTGCAAAACATATTATTTTTCGACAAACATCACTATTCTATTAAAAATCTTGTAGATTGCATACATTTTACAAGCAGAACATTACAAAATATATTATTCTACAAAACATATTTAGTTTGCAGAACATAAATGTTTATGTTGCAGAACATACATATTGTACTGTAAATATATAAGATTTGCATGAATTTGTTGAAGTTATGGTATTTGTGTAACATGTTTTACAAAATAACACGTTTTACAAGATATTTTATTTGCATAACGTAGATGGACTCCGAGGACTCCGACAAAAAAGTGGACTACATGGAACTCAACCCTATTCTACAAAACATGCTTAGTTTACAGAATATAAATATTCATGTTGGAGAACATACATATTGTACTTGTAAATATATGAGATTTGCATGATTTTATTGAAGTAATGATATTTGTGAAACATGTTTTACAAGATAACACATTTTAGAAGATATTTTATTTGCAGAACATAGATGGACTCCGAGGACTTCAATTAAAAGGTGGAATCCATAAAACTTTACTTTATATATATATATATATATATAAGTCTCCTATTTCATTGGATTCCTTGGAGTCCATACATGTTCTGCAAGTAAAATATAGCTTAAATTGTTGCAAAACGTATTATTTTTCGAATGACATGCTACAAATATCACTAATTTTATTGAAAATCTTGCAGATTGCAAAGATTTTACAAGTAGAACGTTGCAAAATATATTATTTTATAAAACATGCTTAGTTTGCAGAAAATAAATGTTCATGTTGCAGAATATACATGTTGTACTTGTAAATATATGAGATTTGTATGATTTTACTGAAGTAATGATATCTCTGAAACATGTTTTGCAAGATAACACGTCTTATAAAATATTTTATTTGCAGAACATAAATGGACTCCAGAGAACTACAATTAAAAGGTGGATTCCACATAACTTTACTATATATATATATATATATATATACATATTATAGTAAATTTTTATGGAGTCCACCTTTTAATTGGAGTATTCGGAGTCCATATATGTTCTGCAAGTAAAATATAGCTTAAAATATTACAAAACATATTATTTTTCGACAAACATCACTATTCTATTAAAAATCTTGTAGATTGCATACATTTTACAAGCAGAACATTGCAAAAATATATTATTCTACAAAACATATTTAGTTTGCAGAACATAAATGTGCATGTTGCCGAACATATTGCAGAACATACATATTGTACTGTAAATATATGAGATTTGCATGATTTTGTTGAAATTATGTTATTTGTGTAACATGTTTTGCAAAATAACACATTTTACAAGATATTTTATTTGCAGAACGTAGATGGACTCCGAGGACTCCGACAAAAAGGTGGACTCCATAGAACTCAACCCTATTATATCAATTATGTTCTTTTCTTTTCTCCTCTATCCAATTATCAATTAAGGGAAGATACGCATACAATAGAATGTCCCGTGACACGCATTTCAAAAATAAGGGAAGATACGCATACAATAGAATGTCCCGTGACACGCATTTCAAAAATAAGTGTTCCTTGACACATATTATATATATATTCAGTCGATATTTTGAATCACTAATTTTAGATTTGAACATTTTGAACCATATATTTTCAGAGGTTGATATATAGGGCGATCACCCTTTATACATGCTCTAATCTATGGACTACTAACAGGTGAACACTTGATATTCCTTTGCATTATTTAGGGGCTGTTTGGCAAAACTTTTTTTTTAATCAAATAAATCCTATTTTCCGGAAAAATATCATACTTACATATCATTTTAAGACATAATATATTAGGTGATGTTTCATATTCGTTATTTAGCACAAAATATATAAATTTATGTTCATTTTTTAAGAAATTAATCCGTATTTCAGAAAAATATGATATGTTAAACACCGCTTAAACATACGAAAAAACTACAAGTAATATAATCTGGGTTCTCACGTAACCATAATTACTACTTCCTCTATCATTTTGATTTGTTATCAAAAATATTGAATACGAAGTTTAAGAAATATGTATAAAGTAGTGAAAAAGAGAAAGAAAGGTGGGTGAAGTGGTGGTATTCCATTGATTTTTAATGTATAAAAAAAAGATAGTGGAGTAAAAATAGTGTGAAAAGAAAAAAAAGTGGGAAGATGGTGAGACCCATAGACCATTTTTGATAAATTTTGAAATATAAAGAAATGAATGATATATTTAAAAACGAAACTGTAAAAAAAATGAAAAGGCAGGAGTCGGAGAACATTTGCGATCAAAGGAAGGAAAGAATATAAGCGTAAAGTAAAAAAATATTTTGGAATCTCTTTCTGTAGATAAGAACTCCAAGTACCTCTGTATCTGTACAAGATAGTACATGGCCGCAAGTATTGTCTTTAATCACATGAATACGGGAACAGATCTGCATATCTACCGTACAGTAGCAGGACGGTACATTCATTTCAAGCATGCATGGCCAAATTCCAATATTACCTTTCTATCCTTTAACTTCCCCTCTTTGTGTGGAAAATTTAGATGGATCTTGTGGGGATTTCATCCACCTGTTTGCTTGCTGCTGCAAAGGAAGACTCGATCCAAGGCCCACGTGTGTCTCCTCCTATCGCACGTGACAAAGTCACCTCCTCCACATGCTACTATAACCGTTAGATTTAAAAGCATAAAAAAGGAGATGCAAAATAACAAAGGACAGTTGGCCTTTTTAACCATTATTACACCTCATGTACTTACGTACGTATATCAGTATGTGTACCTAGTTTCGGAAAGTACAGTTTTCCCATATTGCTTGTATTTCTGTCTTCTGTTTGTTGAAGTTAACTTGGTAATTTAGCACACAGTAATATCATGCTATAAAATATCGAGTGCTTCTCAATTTATGATTTGCGCATGTGTAATTAATATAGAAAAAAATTGTATTAAATGCTTGTGGCTACAAATACTCAATCTAAGCTTATTTTAATTTGATTTTACTCTCGCCTTTACTTCTAAATTTATGTACTATTTATTTTTTATTAATGTAATTTTAGCTTATTTTAACTCACTTTTTATCTTTTGCTATCCTAAAAAATTTATTAATTTAAAATAATATAACAATACTTTTTGAGAACTTATCCATAAATTAAAATGCCTTATATAAATACACGTTAATTAATTTACTCCTTGGTTTGTTTGTAATTAAACAGTCGAAAGTTATTCCGCTATTCTGCCAACACCAAGTCATTATTTTCTATAACAGTAAATTTAGAGGTTTCAATTTTTTTTTAAAATCTTTCTAAAAAAAAGTGAAATATTGATTTGTGATTGGTTGATTATATAATGAACCCCAGATATTATAATATGAGTCGCACCAATTAAAACATGTCATGTGTATTTTGAAAGTTTTTTTTTATATGTAGCAATACTCTTTCTATAATTATTATGTTTTGATTTTGTTCACGGTAATATATTCTTTATCGAAATATAAAAAAATTACATCAATTCAGTACATAATCGGATTGAATTTTTGATCTATTTACATTTCTAAATACTATTGCTAAGAAGTAAAGAAAAAATAATGAAATATAAAAAAAAATTAAACGAAAAGATGATAAAAATTAAAGAGGGGGGCGCGCTGCAGCCTCAAGGAAGGTTACATAGACAGGCTGGAGCTGGACATTCTCTCTCTTTTTTATCTCTAACATTTCGATTTTCGGTTTATTAAAGAATCTCCGACCATCTAGAATCTTTAGCTAAAACTTATTAACATATATTATAAATAAAAAATATAGAGATTATTTTAAAAAAATTCATCCTCAATAGTACATTTTCCTTGACTATAAATATCTATATTTGTTGAACCGATACAAATCTATAAAAAAATGTAATCATTTATTAGCATATTGAAGTAATATATTATATTTATAACAACATAAAATTTTAATAACATCCTATTTTTAAAATATAACTAACCAATATAGCCAATTCAATCGAAGTATAATGTGTTACAAATTCAATAAATTTTACATATTGTTTTACAGGTCCGGTTTATCCAATCAATTATAACCAACACCATTGGAGATGCTCTTAGACGAGAATAAAGCTCGTGAGGTTATCTCATGAATTTTTCTAAAATAATATAAAAATAACACATAATATATGGAGGATAAGGTGTGTGTGCTAAAAAAATAACATAATTAAATATTTTACGTAATAAGGGAAATGAATAATTCATCTATTGACGACTGTGAGTCCGTGACACCTCGATTATCAACCATCTCTAATTACAGTTTAGCAAGCGTAAGATAAAAAAAACTTGCAGATTTTTTGAGACCTAAAATTTAAAACGACAACTAATTACACTTAAATTTTTTAATTGTGAGATAAAATTGTCGACACAAGTATTTTGGACCAAAAATATTGGTAGAGTTAAACCTCTTTAAATTAATAGAGTTGAAACCGAGAATAAATATTACTTTAGGAAATTTATTATTTTATCGAAAGCAAAAATACAATTTATCTATTATATTGGAATCGAAAAAAAATATTATTTTAACAATTTATTACTTTATCTATTATTACTTTATCGAAATTCAACTCTACTTCGCAACAAGTACTCTCTCCGTCCCTTTTAATTGTTTACATTTTTTAGAGAGTGTCCGACACGTATCTTAAGGTGCATATAAAGTATAGTTATATATTTTTTTTACAATTTTGTTTTTTTGAATAAAAATTAAAATATTTAACTTTAATTCAGAAAAATAAAATTATAAAAATAAGTTATATAACTATATTTTTTATGTACGTGTCAATACTTTTTAAAAAATGTAAACAATTAGAATGGAAAGGATCCCAGGAGTACAAAATAATGAACGACTATGACAGTGAAGAGGTGAGGAGGTGTATATAATATAATACATATCAAAATAAAAAATAGAAGTTCCAAATGAAAATAGAGAATATAGGAGGAGGAAAAGGGATAACAATAGACAAGTAACCACCCATATTCGTTGTGGTCCGTCAACACGGTAGAGGAAGAATGCAATCCAGCCTGGATTGGGACCCGGTTCGCTAGTACTACTAGCTTTCCTGGTCAAAGCTTGTCTCTCACCCTCGCCCGTTACTACTTATCTACCCCTCCTCCCACCTTTCCTTGTCACAAGACTCTTAACAATTTATTTAATGAGTTGTCATCACTTATAAAACGTGAAAACACTCTTTCTCAAATGAGTTAGTCATCGTCCCATTCAATTTTATACAAATAAACTGAACATGCAAGTTAGTGTGAAAAAATAATAAAAATATTTAGATTGATCAGATTAATCAATATTAAATATAAAAAGTCAGTATAGTTGAAAAAAAATAAGGTTACAGTAGAATAAACTTTACTATTTTTAGTAACTGTTCAGATATATAGAAATAAATGAGACATTAAAAAAGGAAAACATATAGAAATGAATGAGACAGAAGGAGTTCTATAATCAAGATTGTAAAAATCGAAACTCGAATCATATTTAGAAAAAATGAATACTCGGAACTCGGAAGATATTCAGAATGAGTACTTGGAAGATAAATTGATTTTTTTTTTTGAAAAATGATTTTGGTCAAGTTTTATTATAAATGTGTTAAAACTTAAAATTTAAAATAAAATACCATTTTTTGTTTTATATATCGGTTTTTTTTGTAAATTTTCTTATTAAAGCCATAATCATGTGATATAAACCGAATTTTGACCTCTCGAGTTTGACTCCGAGTACTCCGAGCCAAATCGAGTTTTGACCTATTTTCCAAAAAAATCGTTATTGGTCTCAATTACTCGGAAATCAGATCGGATTAAGGTTTAGTTTTGAATATTCGAATCGCAACTAAAAATAATTTAGGCCCTGGCTTTTGATCGGCTGCGGAGGCCGATAAGATAGGACTATAGGTCGAAAAAAATGGAGCTAAAACTAGATTAGGGACTAGTCAATCACACGCCGAGTTGATTTCAAAAGGAGAGTTGAGGAAATTAGTTATGGAGAGTCAGTGTACAAAGCAACAGTAAATGATTACTAGTTTAGCACAAGGCTCCACAGTTTCAAGTTTGTACTAAAGATATTTGCCACTACCCGTTTTATTGAATGTTTCGATCTATTTCTGTACTTCCAGATATCGTTAATTTGTTATAATGTTATTTCACTCGAAAGCCGCTTTAAATTTTGCAGTTGATATAATTTAAATGTTCTTGAAGCTCTATTAATTTCAGCGACCAGTTTCCATTCATGAGAAGGGTGGTGATATTCGTTGTTCTGCTCCTTCTGGATATTTTATCTGATTCTCGTAATAATTTGATGCACGATAAGACATGAATATGCTACTACAAAAATGTGGCATTTCCTATTAATGTTTCAGTACACAAAAAATGAAAAAAAATGATGAATTTATATTAGTATCAAGTTTGTATTTTGATTCGAAAATGCACAAAATTAATATATTTATATAAAAATTATTATATTTTATGTAGGTAATTTAAAATTGTATCTAAAATTATATATTTTATTTCAAAATTTTATAGAAGTGTATATCAATGTGAAGATTTATTGTTTTTTCCTAAAAATATGCACCATAGCTTATATTTTCATACTATATATGTTAGTTAAATGAAAATACACGAAATTATTATATTTATAAATAAATTATTATATTTTTATGTAGGAAATTTATAATTGTATCTAATATTATATATTTTATTTCAAAATTTTATAGAATTGAATATAAATGAAATTAATATTTTTATTTGTGTACACGAAAACGACCTGAAAAGCCTATAAAACAATTTTAATTTAGAGTAGTGCTAGATGTATAAAATTGGTTATCAAAATTTTGGTGTAAAATAATGTGGCACCGGTGACTTCATAATTTGAAAATGTGTGATTGGTGAAATTTATTTGAATGCAATGATTTATTATTATTAATTAATTTATAATATATAGTGAATGAGACGTGACATTTGAGATTCATTTTAAATATTAGTAATTATTTAATTTAATACTTTTAACATTATGCTTAGATCGGAAATGAATCTTAGCAATTACAGAAATTTTTTGCAGAAATTTTAATTCTGATAAATTAGAACAAAATTTTTTGTTACTTGTGCAGGGCTGCCGGATATAACTTACATTACATATTTCAACGCATTTCGCATGAAATGATAGTTCGTCCAAACTAATAAACGTTTTCTTTTTTCTTAAAAAGTAATAATAACATTGACGTTCACTAAAATTTTAGCAATTTTGTTACATATAAATTCAACTTCAAATAAAACATGTATTTTTGTGGACCCGAATAAATAAATAAAAAAACCCATAATTCTAAATAAAGAAAACATGATGTAAAATGAAAGGGCAAAAGGGAGGGGATAGTATATGTGTAAATCAGTGCAGCTCTAGGATGTGACGCGTGTCCTTTTGACAGCTGTTCTCCATATTATCTATCTTCCATACGTAACCGTTTCACCGGAACAACCGGTACTCATAACCCCAACTTGTACTTAACCTTTACCTGTCCAACCGGTCATCTCAATCTCTTCCTCTCCTTTATATACTCCCTCCCACTCCATCTCCTTCTCTTCTCATACACACTTCACACATTTTTATTTTCTCTTGCATAGTACAACGTACTTCTAACAAACGACAAACAACAAACAACCTTGTATGTTTCTGTTGTGAAAGATTAAATGTCTAGAAGAGATATGGATCGGATCAAAGGTCCATGGAGCCCCGAAGAAGACGATATGCTCCAACAACTTGTTGAGAAGCACGGCCCACGAAACTGGTCACTCATCAGCAAATCCATTCCGGGTCGATCCGGGAAATCATGTCGGTTAAGATGGTGCAATCAGCTCTCACCTCAAGTTGAACATCGGGCTTTTAGTCCAGAAGAAGATGAGACTATTGTAAAGGCCCATGCCCGGTTTGGTAATAAATGGGCCACTATAGCCCGACTTCTCTCGGGTCGAACCGACAACGCTATTAAAAACCACTGGAACTCAACGCTCAAACGTAAGTGTTGTTCAATGAGTGCTGATGAAGCTGAGGAGTTTCCTAATCCACAGCCGTTAAAAAGATCGGTGAGTGACGGGTCGGGTTTACCGGGTTCGGGTCTTTACTTGAACCCGGGTAGTCCTTCCGGATCTGATGTTAGTGAAACTAGCTTGCACGTGTACAAACCTGTGCCAGCTAGGACAACATGCGGTTTGTTTCCAGCTCAGATTGAAACGACATCGGTTGGTAAAAACGACCCGCCAACTTCCCTGTCCTTGTCTCTCCCTGGAATCAATCCTCAGCCACCCGAGTTGCCAACCCGAGTAACCGAGTCAACTCAGTTACCAATTCCGACAGCGCCGATGGTGAATGCAGAGTTCTTGGCGGTGATGCAAGAGATGATAAGAAAAGAAGTGAGAAATTACATGTCAGGGATGTGCATACAGGAAATGAGTAATAATAAGATGAACAATTGTGTAGAAGGCTTTAGAAATGCTGTGGTGAAACGAATCGGGATTAGTAAAATCGATTAGTGGTAATTAATTTTATGGTTTGAAATTACGCAGCACTAAAAAGGTAATTTTGGAGTTGTACAGTCGGGGTGGAGAGGGATTCAGAGCTTTGATGCACCTGAGATCAGTGATAATAATAGTAGTTTCTGTTGATTAAAAGTTTATAATTATAATAATAATAGTAATTTATTTCAAATTTAAAGTTCTACAAAAAAAAAATCTGTTGTAGTTTCAGACAGTGTTGTAATGAAGTTGATTGATGAGATACGTTCCCACGAATTAACGACTATATTGAAATGCACCTTGTTGGCCTGAATTTTTCACTAGTTAAAATCGGTCAAATTATAAATGGAAGTTATATATTACTCGAAATAGGAAATATTGTCAGGAAATGAAATTTCCCATTACAAAACGTGAATCTGGTCGGGAAATAAAATTTACCATTCTAAAACGTGACATGTATTTTTTTTCGAACTGATTATTATATTAATTCATCAACTTTCACTTACAATTTGCTCCATCAAACACGACGAATGAGTCACAAAATCAAAGAGCAATCAACTTCACAGAATGCTATAGTAACTAAATGAGCTATCTTATTTGTTTCTTTTTCTAACAAATGAAATCAAAATCTCACTAAGAGCATACAATATAGTACGACACTCTTGAAGAATGACCCCAATTTTTAAATAATTCTCTGATGCAGAGTTACAATTCTCTGATGCAGAGTTACTGTGAGTAAAAAGTCACTCTCAACGTCCATATTTTGCATACCTAAAGAATTGACCCATCGAATAACTTCTCGTACTCCTGCAGTTTCTGCTTCGACTACTGGGACAAGACCTGGAATTCTATGTACTCTTACTCGGATAAAACTTCCTTCATAAACCCTGATAACTAATCCACATGAGAATCCTGGACTTCCTGCAATAACATGGGCATCAACATTAATATGGACCATGTGGCATCAGTTTTTTGCACAGAAACTCTGCTTCTCAAAAGCTTCACCTGCCGATTATCACGCCATTGTTTCACCCGGAGAACACTTCACTGCATCGCCATTTAGGTAGTTAACATTTTATTCTGCCACACCTTCAGATTCCTAGCTGACCATACTCCTCATAAAGCTGTTGCTACCTAAACCAATTTATCAAAAGATTCAGTAGCCAAGATTCACAATAACCGTGTTGAACATGATAGAATCTAAGAAACATCAAAGTCCAAACCTGACTCATTCCAACAACCCTTAGTACAACTGCATTCCAGGCAAATATGTCTCAAGTGTTCCTCGTTAAGGCCACAAAGCGGACACAAAGTGGTTATGTTCACTCCTTTCTCCTTCAAATAAATATGAACATGTACATTATTCCTACATACCCTCCATAAGAACACCTTTATTTTATGCGGAACCTGAATTTTTCATAACCTAACCCTTACTCTCCTCCAGTTGTTTATGGCTGCTATCCTGCTGCTGCCAGAACTTATAACCCGATTTAGCACTATATTTCCTATCTAATGAGTGACTCCAGACAATACGATCCTGGTTTTTTGGGAAAGGAATTGCTAATATATAATTAGCATCACAACTGGAGAACAAGTTGTGTACCTAGGTAACATCCCATTCATTGTTACCAGAAATGAACACATCGCATACTTTTAATCCACTCACTGAGTTCAAATCTCATCAACTCTATTACCCTCTTTACCACGAAGCCAAGCATCCATACTTACATTTATTTATTTGCCATCTCCCACTACCCACATGTACCCTTATTTAAAAGACTTATTTGCTTGTCATAGACCTGGCCAAACAAAGCTCATACCCCATCCTCGTCTTGCATCAAACAAAATCGAATCCAGAAAATATTTGGCCTTGAACACCCTTGCTACCAGGAAGCCTGGGTTATGCATGTTATTCCACCATTATTACATGAGAAGCGCCAAATTAAATTCATGGAGGTCACGACATGCAACATCACCCAGCTTCTTTGACATACTCATATTCGACCATGAAACCCATCTTATGTCATTCTTAATATTTTCTTTTGAACCCCACCAATAACTTTTCATCATTTTCTTAAGATCAGTGCATAATGATTTTGGTAACAGAATACAAGACATAACATACGAGGGAATTGCTTGTGCTACCGTACGAAGTAAAATATCAGCCTTTGAGATACACTTAGCACTCCACCCCTATATTTTACTCCATGAATGATCTTTAAGGAAGTTAAAAACTGTTCTCTTCGATCTTCTTATCAGCGATGGAAGACCTAGATACTTCCCTATACTCAAATCACAATATACACCCATTATATTTTTCACCTCTTCCGGTTTATCCAGCCTAACATTCCAGATAAAGTAAATGCCCGATTTCTGAGGATTGATAGCCTGACCTGATTGCATTTCATACCTTTTTAATATTGACTTAACCTCCATGATTTCCTCTGACTTGGATTTATAAAACAAGAAGCTATCATCTGCAAATAACAGATGTGTTATCACATGGGCTTGCACAAAAACTCGACAACCTTGTATTTTTCTGCATTTTTTATCATATGAGATAATCCATTCACACAAAACAAGAACAAATAAGGCGAGAAAGGATCACCTTGACGTAATCCTTTAGACGGATTAATAGGAATAATTTGGGAGCCATTGAAATTAATTGAGTAAGTCATTGTCGTAACACATAATTGAAGTCATGCTATCCACTTATCATCAAATCCTAGCTGCTTCATTTAGTGCATATAAAAACTCTAGTCAACCTTGTCATACGCTTTACTAACATCCAATTTCAAGGCAACCTTTCCTCCCCTAATTTTCTTCTTCCCCTTCAGATAATGTAGTAACTCGAAAGCCAAAAACACATTGTCCTTTATTTTTTTTCTAGGAAAAAAGCTGATTGATTATCTGTAATGATACTAGCCAACATATATTTCAAGCGGTTAGCAAGAATCTTCGATATAAGCTTGTATAAAACATTACATAGTGCTATCAGACGTATATCCTCCATCTCATCTCTATTTTCTTTCTTAGGGATTAACACAATATTTGTATCATTTAAATCGAGAGGAAACACCAAATCTGCTAACCATTTTGTACAACATTGAAACACCTCTTTTCCAAACGAATTCCAGAAGTGTTGATAGAAAGTTGGATTTAAGCCATCTGGGCCAACACTTTTGTCAGGATGCATTTGTTTTATGGAGATTAAAAATTCCTCAAACGTGATATCTATCATGAGCACCCTGTGTTGTTCCTCTGTTACGACTGCTTCATGTACATCCATACTATCCATCTCTACTCTCCCCGCATTTCTGAATATCTTAAGAAAATATTTTCAACCACCTCACACATATCATCATGTTCGATAATTACTTCCCCATGCTCATCTTTAAGGTAACCCACCTGGATTCTCTTCTTTCTTCTAGTTACAAACGTGTAAAAATACTTAGAGCTCGAGTACCCCTCCTGCAACCATAATTATTTATCCCGTTGTTGCCAATATAATTCCTTACTTAATAACAACTTCTCAAGATTCTTCTTTTCGACAAAATATCTACAAGTTATATCCTTACCTGCACAATCCTCAAAAGACATCACCAACTCCTTTTGTTTCTTTAGTTTCTCACGGAACTTATTAAATAACTGATTCCCCCACTTTTTCATAAAAGATGATATAGCTCTAACAGTTTAGGAAGAAAGTGACTAGCTTATAAATTATTCCAATACCCTGATACTTCCCCATGAAAATTATCCTCTTTTAGCCAAGTATTCTCAAAATGAAATCTAAATTTCTTCTTTGGATGATTTGTACTGTAAAAATCAAGTTGTATTGGTCATGATCAGAGTGTATACAATGATGCACTCGTACGGTACATAATGGAAAGAAACTCCACAAGATGCTGAAGCAAAAGCTCTATCCAGTCTCTCCTTTACCCAATCTTGTTTACCTCCGCTCTTCTCCCATGTATACCTACCTCCTACCAGATCCAGTTCAATTAAACCACAAGCTTCAATTATTTGCTTAAAGCTATCCAATAGCACTTGGGGATGTGGATGAATCCCTTTCTTATCATCTATACTTATCATGTCATTAAAATCTCCTAATAATACCCATGATAAGATATACAAGTTTTCTAACCATTTTAAGAGATCCCATGACTCTCTTCTTCGTGCACGTTCCAGATAACCATAAAAACCAGTCAATCTCCATTTAACCTCATTTCCGTTAGTGATCCGTGCATCTATACTGCTACACTTGACACTATTTTCCATAAAAAAGCAATACCTCCGCTTCTGCCAACACAATCTACTGTCAATTGGTTATTAAAGTCCAATTTTCCACAAAGTTACTCCATCATCTCCTTGTTAGACAATATTTCCATTAAAAACAAAATATCGGGTTATGAGACCCTAACTATGTCTCATAGTGCATAAACTGCATGAGGGTTCCCCAGCCCTCTGAAGTTCCAACTTAAAGCATTCATAATGTCCGACTAGTTTGTTGAGCAATCTTAGCCAGTTGAGAGTTGTTTGAATTTGTGCAATCCAATCCAGAAAGCCCACCGTTATTGTGTTTGTTGATTAAGTCCGAAACAGATACACTCGTTAGGCCGCCTGGTGTATCTATTATATCATATTTATCTAGGCCACCTCACATTCATTTTTTATTAGTAATTTGAAGCCCAGTCATCTCCTTTTGATCCAGCCCATTACCGAGAATTAAATTTGAATTTTCCCTCATAGCTTCCAAATTTTGAATACTACATTTGAGGGATTTCCTCTATCCCCTTGAACATGCACTTCTCTCCTTCTCACCCTTCCTATAATTATGCTATTATCTTCTTTCTCTTAATTGCCCCTGATTTCGGACATGAGTTATGCCGACCCTGACGCACCTCCCACTCATTATCATCCTCTTCTCGCAACTACCTACTCATATCCGGACCATCAACTCATTTTGAAGGAACTCTAAGCCAACTCCCCCATTCCTTACTACTTTCTTCAATTGTATTGCATATAAAATTCCTGCAATAACACTCTGTGTGTTAGCATTCCACAAGTAAAACAGAATTCACTCAACCTCCCAAATTTATATGACACCATCACATCCTCTCCATTTTTCTTCATAATCTTCTTTTTGTGCTTTAACAGTGTCCTAACATTCAGTCTAACTCTGATCCGCATGAATTCCCTCCAAATACTAGCATTATTTTTAGTATCATATTCAATAAATTCTCCAAAAAAACCTCCCAATTGCTTCCCCACCGCCTCTAATATAAGGCCAAACAGAATGTCATAGATTTGCATATATATATATATATATATATATATATATATATATATATATATATATATATATATTTACGTATATATATATACGTATCACGGAGGAACATTTAAAGATTCCCCGCCCTTTGGAATCTCAGCCATCACAATCATTGCATTGTCAAATGACTATGGACCTCCTTTAAGGACCCAATGAATATTTTTCTTATGGTAAAATTGTAATAAGAAGATCCATGGTTCCAACTCCTTAATATTGATACCCATTGCCGGTCTCCACACATCAGCCATCTTTGTCTTCGTTGCATTGACATTAATATTTCTCTTCGTCAAAAATATGTCCACCACACACAACTCATATCTGTTAACCTCAACCTCAACCTCAACCTCAACGTCCCCTCCTAACAAAAACACATAGTTTTCCTCATCCTCAATATCTAGCCAACTAAGTTAATCATTTAAATCATTATAACGAGCGATAAGAATTGAAGCTTTCACGATTCAACCTCTAAGAATAATGATTGAATGAATAGAAAAAAACTCTCACATAGATGAAGAGAAAAAATTCATATTATTATTATTTTAAACATAAAATACTTAAGATTTGCATACCTAACTAGTCATAGATTTTAACGTGACATGTTATTGACAACTTTTCCATGTTTACATAAATATTTCTTTGTATCTTAATGAAGAACTAAGAATATAAAGAAGAGTAAAGGG